>NC_135977.1:6987180-7287899 GCF_053455715.1 Rhinoraja longicauda
TCTCTCTTCCTCCCTCTCTCTCTTCCTCCCCTCTCTCTCTTCCTCCCTCTCTCTCTTCCTCCCTCTCTCTCTCTCCTCCCTCTCTCTCTCTCTCTCCTCCCTCTCTCTCTCTCTCTCTCCTCCCTCTCTCTCTCTCTCCTCCCTCTCTCTCTCTCTCCTCCCTCCCTCTCTCCCTCTCTCTCTCTCCCTCATCTGCGCCGGCCCTGTCTCCCTCTAACGCAGCAAAATAAGAACAAACACAAGTGTTGTTGTTCAGAAGCTGCGCATCCCCAGGGTGAGCGGCGGCGGCGCTCCTTCACCGGACCCTCTGACACCCTCGCACTCCCGCTCTCACCCGCTGCTCCCTCTACCCCGACTCTCTCTCCCCCCCCCCCCCTCTCTCCCCCCCCCCCCCCCCCTCTCTCCCTGGGATGAGCGGTGGCGGCGAGGAGGGAAGTTTCCTGGAGTTTGATGCGCTGCGATCTCTCGCCTTGTCCTGGCTCTGGGTTGTTGGGGTCCGCTCTTCGGTGAACCTTTGCCGGCAGATTCTGCCTCCTGTCCCCGCTGCCTAAGAGCTTGCTGCGGGCCGGATAAAATCTCGTGGCAGGCCGGATGTGGCCCGCGGGCCATAGTTTGGAGATCCCTGATGTGTAGGAAGGAATTGAAGATGCTGTTTATACCGAAGATAGACACAAAATGCTGGAGTAACTCCAAAGCAGCGTCTCTGGATAGAAGGAATGGGTGACGTTTTGGGTCAAGACCCTTCTTCAGACTGAGAGTCAGGGGAGAGGGGGACACAGAGATAAGGAAGGCTAAGATGTGAAAACAAGACATCAAAAGAGATGAGGCTAAGGACAATGTAAAATAGATTTATTGTTAGCTGGGAGAGGGTGACAGCAAAGCAAACTGAGATAAAATGTATTCAGGGGACAGTCAGACTGGTTGGAGAACTGGGTTGTTTCTGGTCAGGCCCCTTCTTTAGACATTCTTCTGATGAATGGTCCGGATCCGAAATGGCACCCATCCTTTTCCCCCAGAGATGCTGCCTGACCCGCTGAGTTACTCCAACACTTCGTGTCTATCTTTGGTATAAACCAGCATTTGCAGATCCTTGTTTCCACTTTACATATTTTCCCCCTTTACTCAGTTAGACCAGACAATCGTCAATAACGGACACCATCCCCCCCCCCCCCATGGTCCATTCTGACAAAGGCTATCTGTAAATCATCTGCCTGCAGATGCCTGCCTGGGTAAGTTTTTTACACAGAGCGGTGGGTGCCTGGAACACGCTGCCAACGATGCTGATGGAGGCAGATTTGATACAGATCCTCCACCGCTTTTCTGGCACCCTTGGTTCCAGAGCCTTTTTGGATTATTCATTTTGCTAGACCAAACGAGGTCACGGCCGCCGAGAGAAGTCCAACGGTACTGGAACGGTCCACCTAGGCCGCTGAGGAGCTGAGGTATCATCCCACAAAGCTGGCCTCAGAACTCAGTCGTGGGAACAGATCTGCTGGCTCTGGCCGGGCCGACGTTCCAGTGCCCCGGCCGCAGGGGGCAAATTCAACCGCCCTATCAGCGCGTAAGTCCCGATGAGGTGGAGATCGGCCACATGGGGGGGTGGGGGTTAGATGTCTTAAGTGCACTCTCGTTAATTTGTCTGGATTAAAGGAGGTGCTGGACCACCAGTTGCCGAAAAATCGGTGGTGGACCTGTAGTAGATATTCAGAGGCTTTTAAATAAGCATGCGGTTATGCGGTGAAATAGAGGGAAATGCATCACGTGCAGGCAAAGGAGTTTAGTTTAACTTGGCGTCATGTTTCACACAGACATTGTGGGCCGAAGGGCCTGTTTCTGTGCTATGTTCCATGCGGATTGGGGAGGGACAGTTTTGTCCCTGGGCTGCTGTGTCTCAGGACTGATGCCAGGTGTCGGACCTGAACATTTACAGATTGCATCCTTATGGAAAGTTTGGCCAAAAGTCAGTTTTGGCACCGTGTATAGAAATTTGTGTTGCGTGTTTATTTACAACGAGTCCCATGTTGGTATTTTTCCTTTTGGGTCTGTTCCGGAATGATTAGGCAGCTCACAAATAAAACTGTTCTGCTTTGTGGGTTTATGTACAGAACATCAACTCTACTTATTTAGTGGAGGAGTGATATGGTGGTGATTCTTTGAGCCTGGGGAAAAGCAGATGTGTGTGAAATAAGATTCTTGATATGGAAGGCATTTGTTCTGTTGGCTTTCTTAGTGTGTGCTATTGTCCATTTTGGCAGGAGGAAGAAAGGGAGTTACCTGAATAGTGAAAGATTTGTGAGTCCTGGTTTGGTATAGTTTAGTTTGGTTTGGTTTAATTTAGTTTGGTTTGGTTTAGTTTCATATAATCTCTGATGTTGTAAGACTTTAGCCCTACCAGCTGCGCTATCGTGCCACCTAGTAGTGAGGATGTGTGAAAGGTTAGAACAAGAGAACCAAAAGAATAACCATGCTAGTTCAACTTAGTTGCTTCCTGACAGGCATTAAATAATCATATGTTTATTTTGGAAACATACTGCTTTGGTTTCTTCTCCTTTGTATAGTATAGTATAGTATAGTAGTATAGTAGTATAGAACTTTATTGTCATTCGGTACAAGTACCGAACGAAATTACAGCAGTCACAAAAACACAACGAAAAAAGTACACAGGACACACGACCCCAAGACAAACATCCATCACAGTGAGTCCAAACACCCCCTCACTGTGATGGAAGGCAACATGTTAGCATGGATTATAGTTGTAGATTATCGTCCTTGTTCCTGACTGTCACCTGAGGTTCAAACTATTGTCACATGTACCAATTAAGGTACAGTGATTTGTGAATTACCATACAGCCATACAAAAAAAATGCAACAAGACACAGAACTACATAAAAGTTAACATAAACATCCACCACAGCGGATTCCCCACTTTCCTCACTGTGATGGAAGGTACAAAAAGTACAATATTCTTCCTCTTTATTCTCCCGCGGTCAGGGCAGATGAACCATCCGTCGGGGCGATCGAAGCTCCCACAGCCGGCGGTCGAAGCTCCCGCGTCGCTGCGGTCGAAGCTCCCGTGTCGGGGCGGTCGAAGCTCCCGCGTCGGGGCGATCGAGGCTCCCGCGTTGGGGCGATCGAAGCTCCCGCGTCGGGGTGGTCGACGCTCCTGTGGCTTGGAGTTCCGATGTTGGTCTCTGATCAGAGACGGCGAGCTCCGTTAAGTCTGCAGGCACCCACAGTTGGAGGTCCGAGGTCGATCCCTGGCAACGGGATCGCGGGCTCCACGATGTTAAGTCACGTAGGCTTCCCGCGGTGGAGCTCTCATAAGTCGGTCTCCAACAAAGGCCACCAACTCCTCGATGTGGGGCCGCAGTGCGGACAGAAATACGATATGGTAAAAAAAAAATACCATCTGCGTCGACGTAAGAGATTAGAAAAAAATTTCCTCCGACCCCCCTCCCCCATCCCCCACATAAAACAAGCTAAAGAACACTAAAAACATACATTTAACACATACTATTAAGACACAAAGAAGAAAGGGACAGATAGACTGTGGGCGAGGCAACAATTGCTGGTGCCACCCATGTGGAATTTATCTCTGACCTTCTCCCCCTTCACTACACTCGTTAATCTTCAGGGGTGTCCAGCCACCCTCTGAATGGAAATATTCTTTCTTATGAAGGTCTCTAGACGTCTTAATCCTTGGCTAAAACCTCAGTCCTCTGTTGTGGGAAAGTGTTTACAGCTATCAACTCTATGATCCTTATAATATTGTACTCTGTAAGGTTCCTCCAATCCCCCCCCACCCCTCCCCCTCCTGCCCCCTCAGCCTTCCCAAATGCAAGCAACTAGCTCTGTTTCTCCTCATAACTGAGGCACCCCATTGCAGGCAACATCTTGGTGACACAGGAATACTGCAGCTGCAGGAATCTTGAGCAAAACACAACGTACTGGAGTAATTCAGAGAGTCAGGCAAATCTGTGGAGGGAATGGATAGGCGACGTGCTTCTGTGAAGTTGGAAGGAATGCACAACTACCAACAGAGCTGAATTGTGTAACATACAGTGCCAGTGATTTTGAGCCAGACTGAAGCAAAGACCTCAGTGTGCCTTTCTGTGAGGGAGATGCCGTAGGTGAATTTTCCACTAGGTGTTATTTTTAGGAGACTTGCTAATGTTTATTAAATTCCTGGTCCTGCTGTTTTAGCACAGGCAATAAACAGGTTCACAACTTTGGTAAAATAACACAGTGATCTAACTCAGCGTGTTGCCAGACTGTAAAAAATAGCAGGATGAGAGAAATTAAATGTTCCCAGTACATACACTAGGCATTGAGTGCAGACTGAGATGTCCCTGCACTGCTCATTTAAGTACTCCCACTCCTGTCACCGATGTTGTCTGCCTACACATCTTGTATCTGCCTCTACCAGCTCCTCTGGCAGCACTTTCTAAATAACCACTACCTTCTTCTTCTTCTTAAGCCCTTCGCTGCTCTAGGGAGCATAGGCCATTGACAAATGTCCTCCACCTCACTCGGTTGTTGGCGGTTCTTTCGAGATCACCCCAGCTGAGCCCACTCCCAGACATCTTTGCCTGGACACCTCTTCTCCAGCTGTTCCTGGGGCGACCTCTTTTCCTTTTTCCTTGGGGATTCCATTTCAGGGCTTGCCGGGTGATGTTTGTGGCAGGTTTTCTGAGGGTGTGTCCAATCCAACTCCATTTTCTCTTTCGAATTTGTAAGTCAATGGGATCCTGGCTTGTTCTTTTCCACAGGTCCACATTGCTTTCTTTGTCTCTCCTCCAGATGTTTAGTATTCTCCTGAGACAGGGGTTAATGAATGTTTGCAGCCTGTTTGTTGTGTGTTTTGTTGTTTTCCATGAATCTGATCCATACCTGCTTCACATTTGAATTAAAGATGTGTATTTTGGTGTTGATTGAGATGTATTTTGAACTCCAGATCTTCCGGAGCATGTTAACCACCACTCTAGCCTTATTAACCACTACCACATAAGTGAAAAAAAAAACCCTCAAATCTCTTTTACATTTCTCCCCTCTCACCTTAAACTTATGCCCTCTAGTTCTAGACTCTCCTGCCCAGGAAAATAAAAGCTCTGACCATCTATGCTAACCCCTCATAATTTTATAAACATTTATAATAGAGTCATAGTCATACAGCCTGCACTATGGCCCTTCGGACCAAATTGCCCATGCTGACCATGATGCCTCATCTACACTATCGCACAGCCTGCTTTTGGCTCCTATCCCTCTTAATCTTTTCTATCCATGTACCTGCCCAATGTATTTTAAACGATGACATAGTACTTGCCTCAATTACCCCCTCTGGCAGCTTGTTCCATATACCCCCAACCTTTGTGTGAAAAAGTTGCCCCACAGGTTCCTATTAAATATTTCCCCTTTTACCTTAAACCTATGTCCCCTGCTTCTTGATTCCTCTACTCTGGGTAAAAGACAGTTCATCTACTCTATTTATTCCCCTCATGATCTTACACACCTCTATAAGATCACCCCTCATCCTCCTGCACTCCAAGGAATAAGGTCCTAGCCTGCCCAACCTCTCCCTATAGCTCAGGACCTCAAGTCCTGGCAACATCCTCGTAAATCTCTGTACTCTTTCCAGCTTAACAACATCTTTGTGTAGGAAAGAACTGCAGATGCTGGTTTAAATCAAAGGTAGACACAAAATGCTGGAGTAACTCAGCGGGACAGGCAGCATCTCTGGAGAGAAGGAATGGGTAACATTTCGAGTCAAGACCCTTCTTCAGAATGAACCCTCTGCCTTAACAACATCTTTCCTGCAGCAAGGTGACCAAAACTGGACACAATACTGCAAATATTGCCTTATCAATGTCTTGTATAACAGTAACATAATATTGCAACTTCTATACTGAATACCTTGACTGATGAAGGCTGATGGGTTGAGGGTCTTCTTGACCACCTTGTGTGCTCGCACTCCAAGATCCTTCTGCTCGACAAAGAGGATCTTTGTCAGTGGATCTTTGTCAGAGGATCTGGGCAGGTTATTGTACTGGATGAAGTTAGCTCAGACCTATTCTCAATTGACTTGGTTCGTGGCTTCTTAGCTTAGAGTGGGGAGGTGGGTGGGAATGTGATCATGGATGTGGAGGGGATTGGAGGATGGTTTCATTTCCCAATCTCCATTCAGCAACAAGTCCATGTTTGATGGCCCAGTCTGCTGTGTTCAGACTAGATCAACACTGGTTGGTTCTGCCCACCTTGTGTAGGTTAGGACCATCCTACATGGTGCTGGGGTGTTCCAAACCTAGCCCATCCCACGGCAACACGAGAATAGAGCAAGTATTAGTAGATGCCACCTTGCTGAAGTCAAGCCCAGTGACCCATTTACTCGAGGAAACATCTTTGTGTTGTCCTAACTCTATTGAGCCCAATTGTAACGACTTGGGTACGAACCTGACCTCCCATCTACCTCATTGGAGACCTTCAAACTATCTTTAATTGGACTTTACTGGATCTTATTTTGCACTGAACGTGATACCCTTTATCCTGCATCTGTACACTGTGGATCTCTTGATCTAAATCTCTCTTCCTCATGCTCAGATTCCTTCACAAGAAAGTGTATAAAAGTAATAAAATATCTAAAACTAGACGAAATAGATATAGGGAAAAAGGGTTAGAGGAATCTGAGGAAATAATTTTTCACCCAGAAACGTTGGAATGTGTGGTGAAGTTAGAGACTTTCACAATAATTAACAAATATCTGGAGAAGCACTTTAATCTATTCAGGTCGATCAAGTGGAGTTAATTATCGTATGCTCAAATCAGTGAGCTACGAGTGCAATGAAAGTCTTGCAATAAAATCACAGGCGCATAAGCCCAGACAGAGCGAGAGTATATGTGCTCTTTCATCGCCTCTCTCCGTCACTATCTTGAGAATTGCAATGCTCAGAAGTCTGGACCAAGTGCTGGTGATTGGACTTAGTATAGATATGTACTTGATGGTCGGCATGGACAGGATTCGATGGTCTGAAGGGCCTGTTTCCGCGCAGTATCTCTAAAGTCTAAATCACCTGTGGGGCAATATTGACGCCTGCCTGTTAAACCCTCTGGTGAGGTTATTGGTAATCTTTGCCACATAAATTACTCTTGTTGACTTTATTCACTCAAAGACATAAGTGAGTCCAGAGAGGCGAGCTTCAGGTTAACTACAATAATCCCACTAGGTATCAGTCTGAAGAAGGGTCTCGACCCGAAACGTCACCCATTCCTTCTCTCCAGAGATGCTGCCTGACCCGCTGAGTTACTCCAGCATTTTGTGATACCTTCGATTTGTACCAGCATCTGCAGTTATTTTCCTACACAATAATCCCACTAATCCTTTCTCCACTTCACTTCCAGAACGTTTGCACCAAATGTGGAATTGAAACGCCCAGCCGACCCCGATCCATCTGGCTGTGCAAGATCTGCAGCGAGCAACGAGAGGTAAGCCCCTGTGTGGCTCCTGTGTGGACCTTTCTGTCCTGGGCCTCCTCCACTGTCAGAGGGAGGGCACACGCAAACTGGAGGAACAGCACCTCATGTTTCGCTGACGCAGTTTACAATCCAGCGGTATGAACATTGATTTCTCTAATTTCAAGTAAGTCCTACATTCCTTTCCTCCCTCCCTCCCCCACTCCCACACCATTAGTTATTCCACAGTATCCCTGTTGTCAGCACATCTTCCCCAGCCAACAATGGGCTATTATAGGCTCCATCCTTCCTGAGGTCATCTGTTGCCAGCCCTGTTTTGTTCTGGTCTTCTCTATCTTTCAGTCTGAAGAAAGGTTCCAACCCAAAACGTCACCTATTCATTTTCTCCAGAAATGCTGCCTGACCCCGTTACTCCAGCATTTTATGTCTATCTTCAAAACGGCACGTATCCGTGTTCTCCTGAGATGCTGCCTGGCCCACTGAGCCACTCCAGCACTCTCTGTCTTAATTTGTAAACCAGCATCTGCAGTTCCATGTTTCTACAACACATAATAAATATCAGGTCATTGAGAGGCTGAAACAGAGGGATCTTTGATGTGGGTTCCCACACAGATCCTTGAGGATGGATGAAGAAGTTCAAAAGGCTCACTGGTTATTTACCTTTGTACACTGGAATAAAGTGCAAGAGCTGAACAGTCATGCAGGAAATGTATAAAATACCAGACCACACTAGTCTAGTATAATTCTGATCACTGCAACCTAAGAAGAATATTATGTCGCCTGAAAGTGGAGAGGGGAGAATTACGACAATGTTATCAGAGCTGGGAAACTTTAGTTATGAGGAGTAATTGGTTAAACAAAACTTGTGGTCTTTGGAACAGGAAGCTGGGGGAAGCATTAATCTAGATGTCTTTAATTACGTGAGACAGGCTAAATAGGAAACAGCAAAGAGATCTGAAACCAAGGCACATAGGTTTAAAGGAAGTAGGATTACAGGAGTAAAATCAATTTTGCGCAATGAGCAGAGGTGATCAGGAATGTAGTGCCTGCAAGGGTGATGGAAGCGCTTTAGGCGGCAGAGTGGTGCAGCAGCAGAGTTGCTGCCCTACAGTGCCAGCGACCCGGGTTTGATCCTGACAATGGGTGCTGTCTTTACAGAGTTTGTACGTTCTCCCTGTGACCGTGTAGGTTTCCTTTGGGTGCTCCAGTTTCTTCCCACATTCCAAAGACGTGCAGGTTTGTAGGTTAATTGGCTTCTGCAAATTGTCCCTAGTGTGTAGGATGGAACCAGTGTTCTGGGTGATTGCTGGTTGGTGCGAACTTAGTGGGCTGAAGGGTTTGTTTCCATGCTGTATCTCTAAGCTAAAATAGAATGCTCTGAGCACCCATTGAATACCTAACGTGGTCACAGGGAGAACGTGTAAATTCTGTTCACCTTGTTTTCTCCTGGGTCACGGTGGGAACTCAGTGGGTAGCGGTTCAGAGGGCTAGAGGGAGAGTCTTATCTTTTGTCCCTCTCAGTGTAGAGGGTCGGACTGTGTGGCCTGCTGTGACCTTCCAAAATGTGAAGATGATTCCGCACACACAAGCAGTTTAACACATTGGGCTTATTTCTGGGTGGCCTTTTAAGGATGTGGCTCATGCCAAGGGTCTTTATAATTGAAACTCGTATTATGTTCAGGCACTGCAAACACCTGCTCCCTCAGATCAGCACGGTCCCATCGGACTGTAGCCGGTTAGCATGGATCATCAAACAGTAGAGCCTTCCCTGTCATTTCCAAAGAACATCAAAACATCACACCAAAGACGTGGCACATGCAGTAACAATGCTCAGTTCTTTGGTATCAGGCAGCCTTGGAGACTTGAATTGGATTTAAATGAAATAAAAATTCCAGCACATCCTAGGATCCCCGGAGGCCATTAGGAGCGAGTCGATGTTGCAGATATTTATGAGATAAATCTTATTACAGCCGATAAAGGGAACTTTTAAAGCACAGTCCTTGCCTCTATAAATTTAAAATTAAATGAGCTTCGCTATTTACCACATGCTACTGAGTAATGAAATTTTAATGCTTACCTCTCTTGTTCTTTTGTTGTGTGTGTGAAGATATATTCATTACACCCCAGTACAGTGATAAATTGTGTTTTGAACCTCATGATACAGGGCATGAATAGATCTGTGGGCTCGACAAGCTTCTGACTGCATCTCTGGAGAATATGGATTGGTGACATTTTGGGTCGAGCCCCTCCTTTCGATCCGATTGTCATCTACCCATGGTCACCAGAGAAGCTGTCTGACCTGCTGAGTTACTCCAGCACATTTTGTCATTTTGTGTATGAACCGGCATCTGTAGATCTTTGTTTCTACCTGAGTTTCAGAATGCATGTGGGGTGTAGGTAACCCCCTCCTTACGGAAACCTACCCTTACAGAATTCATAGATCGATACCCGAAAATTTGAGGCACGGAATATAATTTACAGGGAATCTATGTGAACAAAAATGCGCAAATAAACCCGTTTTGTTTCCCCAACGCTTGAAGTAGGGGAATCAAGAACCAGAGGATACAGGTTTAAGGTGAGAGGGGAAAGATTTCATAGAAACCTGAGGGGCATCTTTTTCACACAGAGGGTGGTGGGGATGTGGAACAAGTTGCCAGAGGAAGTAGTTGATACAGGTATTAACGTGTTTATAAATGTGAGTAAGTGGGACTAGTGTACAGTGCATTCAGAAAGTATTCAGACCCCTTTACTTTTTCCACATTTTGTTACGTTACAGCCTTATTTTAAAATGGATTAAATTCTTTTTTTTTTAACATCAATCTACACACAATACCCCAGAATGAAGAAGCGGAAGCAGGTGTTTAGAAATTTTTGCAAAGTAATTAAAAAGAAATAACTGAAATATCACATTTACATAAGTATTCACACCCTTTGCTATGACATTCAAAATTGAGCTTTGATTCATCCTGTTTCCATTGATTATCCTTGAGATGTTTCTACAACTTGATTGGAGTCCACCAGTGGTAAATTTTAATTGAATGGACATGATTTGGAAAGGCACACACCTGTCTATATAAGGTCCCACAGTTGACAGTGCATGTCAGAGCAAAAACCAGGCCATGAAGACAAAGGAATTGTCCGTAGACCTCCGAGACAGGATTGTGTCGAGACACAGATCTGGGGAAGGGTATAAAACAATTTCTGCAGCAGAGCACAGTGGCCTCCGTCATTCTTAAATGGAAGAACTTTGGAACCACCAGGACTCTTCATAGAGCTGGCTGCCTGGCCAAACTGAGCAATCGGGGGAGAAGGGCCTTAGTCAGGGAGGTGACCAAGAACCCAATGGTCACTCTGACAGAGCTCCAGACTTCCTCTGTGAAGATGGGAGAACCTTCCAGAAGGACAACTATATCTGCAGCACTCCACCAATCAGGCCTTTATGGTACAGTGGCCAGCCGGACGCCACTCCTCAGTAAAAGCCCGCTTGGAGTTTGCCAAAAGGCACCTGAAGGACTCTCAGACCATGAGAAACAAGATTCTCTGGTCTGATGAAACCAAGATTGAACTCTTTGGCCTGAATGCCAAGTGTCACTTCTGGAGGAAACCAGGCACCGCTCATCACCTGGCCAATACCATACCTACGTTGAAGCATGGTGGTGGCAGCATCATGCTTTTGGGATGTTTTTTCAGCGGCAGGAACGGGGAGACTAGTCAGGATAAAGGGAAAGATGAATGGAGCAAAGTACAGAGAGATCCTTGATGAAAATCTGCTCCAGAGCGTTCTGGACCTCAGACTGGGGCGGAGGTTCACCTTCCAACAGGACCACGACCCTAAGCACACAGCCAAGACAACGCAGGAGTAGCTTTGTGACAAGTCTGTGAATGTCCTTGAGTGGCTCAGACAGGACTTGAACCCGATCGAACATCTCTGGAGGGACCTGAAAATAGCTGTGCATCGACGTTCCCCATCCAACCTGACAGAGCTTGAGAGGACCTGCAGAGAAGAATGGGAGAAAGTACCCAAATACAGGTGTGCCAAGCTTGTAGCATAATACCCAAGAAGACTTGAGGCTGTAATCACTGCAAAAGGTGCCTCAACAAGATACTGAGTAAAGTGTCTGAAGGTATCACAAAATGCTGGAGTAACTGAGCGGGTTAGGCAGCATCTCTGGAGAGAAGGAATGGGTGACATTTTGGGTCGAGACCCTTCTTCAGACTGAAAGGTCTGAATACTTATGTAAATGTGATATTTCAGTTATTTCTTTTTAATTAATTTGCAAAAATTTCTAAACACCTGTTTTCACTTTTTAAATTAGGGGATATTGTGTGTAGATTGATGATTAAAAAAAAGAATTTAATCCATTTTAAAATAAGGCTGTAACATAACAAAATGTGGAAAAAGTGAAGGTGTCTGAATACTTTCTGAATGCACTATATTCCCCCATTCCATCTCATTTGTTTCCATTTGCTTCTAATCTGTTCTTAAGTGTTGGCATGGTCCTGACTGAAGAAGCGACCCAACCTGAAACGTCATCGATTCTTTTTCTCCAGAGATGCTGCCTGACCCACTGAGTTACTCCAGCATTTTGTGACTATCTTCAATCAATCAATAATTTGTGACTATTTAATAAGCTTTTGCACGGATCCCAACGCAGGTCTGGAAACGCTCTGGCGCTTGGTTCTTCAAGGGTGTGCCGAAGCAGGAACTGCCTGAATCGATCCCTGGTAACAAGCAGAGTGCACAGCTGGTCAAAGCAGAACATCCTTCACAGGAACCTCCCGGTGCTGAGCAGAACCCTTCCCACAACTGGACTCAGAGCAGAGGTGAGTGAACTCAACGGGGAACTGAGGAAAACTGAGAGCACCCATTGTGTGGGTTGATTCTCTGCCGATCTGGCTGGGTGCAATGTATGACTAGGTCCTGATAGGGTTTGGTACTCCCTCGATCAAGGTTCTTGCCTCCTGCCGGAGGTCGGTTGAGGACGCACCACTGAGCACAAAAGTGGGACCCAGCATGGGGGGGGGGGGGGGGGGGAGGCGCCAAAAACAAAGAGGGACCCATGTGGGGGGGGGGGCGCGCTGAGAACGAAGAGGGACCATTGGTGACTAAATGGAATACTTTGTCAACGCCCTATATATGGTGCCTCTACATACTTATGTGACATGTTAAATGTGATAATAAAGTCTCATTCATTCATGATGCACATGACCTCGGTGTGGAAAAGATGTACCTCAGGTCACTTTAAAATCTTTCCCCTCTCATCTTAAATCTATGCCCTCTAGTTTTAGACTTACCTATCTAGTGAGCTGGAGCATTGTGGGAATGAAACTACAGTTTAGTTTCGTTTAGCGACACAGTGCGGAAACAGGCCCTTCGGCCCACCGTCTGGTTTTTTTTTGGCCTCCACTGCCATCTGTGGCAATGTTTTCCACAGATTCGCCACTGGCTAAAGAAATTCCTCCTCGTCTCCCTTCTAAAGGTACGTTCTTTTATTCTGAGGCTGTGCCCAATGGCCCCAGATTCTCCCACTGCTGGAAACATCCTCTCCACATCCACTCTATCTAAGCCTTTCATTATTCGGTTGGTTTCAGTGAGAAAATGGATTGTTTCCTCAGGAATATGGAGATTAAAGGGAGACCTGATAGAAGTATATAAAATGATGAGAAGCATAGGTAGGGTAGACAATCAGAACCTTTTTTCCTCAGGGTGGAAATGTCAAGGGCTGGAGGCCATTGCTTTAAGGAGAGAGGGGGAAAAGTTTAAAGGAAATGTACAGGTGTTTTTACATCAGGAGTGGTGGGTGCCTGGAACATGCTGCCAGCAATGGTGGTAGAGGCAAATATGATAGTGGCATTTAAGAGGTTTTTAGATAGGCACGTGGGTATGCTAGGAATGGAGGAATATAGACAGAAGAGATGATAGACACAAAATGCTGGAGTAACTCAGCGGGTCAGGCAGCATCTCTGGAGAAAAGGAATAGGTGACGTTTCGGGCCGAGATCCTTCTTCAGATGAGTTTAATTTGACATCATGTTCGATCTGGGCATTGTGGGCCAAAGGGCATGTTTGTGTACTGTTCTATTTCTATGTTAAGAGTGATGTTACTTCTAATGTACTCCCATCAGATCAACTAATAACAATAGGAAATCAAGCAATCTTATCAAATTAAATACCTTTATAACACATCAATTTGCCCTACTCCCTATCCCCCTTTCCATGAATTCTGTTTCATCTGGTAATTATTTGGTCTCTAACATGCTTAACTGTATTTATTTGTAGGCAGCTCTATCCTAGTCGTAGAATTATAGAGTCATACAATGTGGAAACAGGCCCTTCGGCCCAACTAGCCCTCGCCGACCAACATGCCCCATTTACACGAGTCCCACCTGCCTGTATTTGGCCCATATCGCTCTAAACATGTCCTATCCATGCAACTGCTAAATGTTTCTTAAACATTTGGAACAGTACCTGCCTCAACCACCTCTTCCAGCAGCTCGTTCCATACTCTCATCACCCTTTGTGTGAAAAAGTTACCTCTCAGGATCCAATGAAATCTTTCCCCCCTCACCTAAACCTATGTCCTCTGGTTCTCGATTCCCCTACTCTGGGCTAGAGATTCTGTGCATCTACCCAATCTATTCCTTTCATGATTTTGTATACCTCTATAAGATAATAATAAAAATAATTATACATTTCCCAATCTCTCGTGTATAAAATCACATGTGCTTGGTTCACACGAACAGTTGCTGCAGATATGTCGCCATGAATTAATCTTTGCTGGATGCTCCCTGGGAAAATGGCCACATTTTTCAGACAATAGTTCCTATTATCTGAAGGGATCAGCTATAATTTTCAATTCCCTCCAGGTCTATCAATTCAAATTCCTTGCAGTCCAAAAACTTTTGTTTTTAGCAAATGCTCACAGCTCACTCAAATGGCTTTCATCGACGGCAGAAGTACAAAGATTTTTTTGAATAAACTAACTGGTTTGCCCAAAGCAATACAGTAAAAGTTATTGAATTGTGTCAGCAATGTGCTTGTAAACATGTCCGTAACCACATTATAAACTGCCTAATAAAAAAGCTCACCTAGTGATATACAAGAATTCTAACATATATATAATACAATACCTATATATAATTACCTACAGCTGAATGCCAGGCGATACTAAATCCCATCCGGCGCTCCATTCTCCAGGATGGTCTTGTTTGGATTTGATTATTTGTCAATTTATTTCTAAAATCATAATGTCACCATAACAAACCAATTGCATGGCACTCTGTGTTATGTCTGTGCCGAACACGATGCCAAGACCAACTCTAAGTTAGGTCTCTGGTGCTGTGAGGCAGTAACTCTACCACTGCCTCACTGTGCCACCCGGGTGAGGGGGGGGTAAGATTGAATTGGAACCTGAGGGGCAACATTTTCACACAAAGGGTGGTGGGTAGATGGAACGAGCAACTAGAGGAGGTAGTTAAGGCAGATACTCTAACAACATTTAAAAGATATTTGGAAAGATAATCGGGTAGTTAAAGTTGGCAGGAAACCGGAACACCAGTAGAAAACCCACCCGGTCACAGAGAGAACATACAAACTCTGCACAGACAGCACCCGTGGTCAGGATCGAACATGGTTTTCTTGCGCTGTGAGGCAGCAACTCTCCCGCTGCGCCACTGCCTGCACATGCTCCATATCACTCCATTCCCCACATATCCATGGAGCTATCCAAGAGTCTTTTAAATGCCACTAATGTATCTGCCTCCGCCACACTCCCCTCCCTTGCTGGGCAAGATGGTACGAAACCAGTCTCATCTTTGATTTAAGCAAAATGCTGGAGTGGCTCAGCGGGTGAGGCAGCATCTCTGGAGAAAAGAACCGTCAGATGAAGGGTCTTGACCTGAAATGTCATCTTTTTTTTTTTTCTCCAGAGATGCTGCTTGACCCGCTGAGTTACTCGAGCATTTTGTGTCTATCTTCAGTGGAAACCACCATCTGCAGTTCCTTCCTACACAGTCTCATCATTAGCTATGGGAGGGAGCAGCCCACTCTGACTGACAGGGAGAGATGTTGGCCATCACTGGACGTGGGGTCAGGGGTGGGGAACGAACCATCGAAGAGCATGGGTTACTCCGTCCCACCCTGTTTTCTTTCCTCACATCGCACTAGGCCTCTCTGCAAACTTTACACCAGCTAGAGGAATGGCAAACAAGCAGCTCCTCCCTTCTCTGGCCTCACAACAGAGTCTCAGCCATTTCCATCCCTTCATTTACTCAATAGAACATAGAACAGTATAGCACGGGAACAGGCCCTTCCGCCCACAATGACCGTGCCGAACATGATGCCAAGACCAACTTTTATCTGCCTGCACATGGTCCATATCTTTCCATTCCCTGCATATCCATGTAGCTATCCAAAAGTCTTTTAAATGCCACTAATGTATTTGCCTCCACTACCACCCCCTTCAGCACGATCTAGACACCCACCACTGTGTAAAAAGAATTACAAGTCAGCAGGATTCGAGGGCTTAAGCTATAGGGAGAGGTTGAACAGACTAGTACTTTATTCCTTGGAGCACAGGAGGATGATAGAGGTGTATAAGATTATGAGGGGAATAGATAGGGCAAATGCACAGAACCTTTTACCCAGAATAGGGGAATGAAGAACCAGAGGACATAGGTTTAAGGAGAGAGGAAAGATTTAATTGGAACCTGAGGGGCAAGTTTTTCACACAAAGGATGGTGGGTATTTGGAACGAGCGATCAGAGGAGGTAGTTGAGGCAGATACTATCACAACATTTAAAAGATATTTGAACAGGTACATGGATAGGAAAGGTTTAGAGGAATATTGGCCAAACGCAGGAAAGTGGGAATAGTGTAGATGGGGCATCTTGGTCGGCATGGGAAAGTTGGGCCGAAGGGCCTGTTTCCACGCCGTATGACTCCCCACCCCAAAGATATCGTTTTTTAAAGTTTTTTTGAGATACAGCATGGAAACAGGTCCATCAGCCCACCGAGTCCGCACCGACCAGCAATCACCCATACTATAGTTCTGTTGTACACACAAGGGAGAATTTACAGAAGCCAATTAACCAATAAATCTCACTTCTCTGGAATGGGGGAGGAAACTGGAGCACCTGGAGAAAACCCACACGGTCACCGAGAGAATGTACAAACCCATAGTGAGGATCGAACCTGGGTCTGTAGAGTTGTGAGGCAGTAACTTTGCAGCTGCGCCACCGTGATGTCCTAAATTTAGTTAATGATAGTTGGCTTGTTCACCAACCTTGTTTTCTTCATTGTTGGCCCATGAAGCTGCAGTCTCTCAATTTTGTCCCATTCTATTGTTCTGCAGGTCAAGCCGAAGGTGGTGCCCCAGCTGAGCATGGTAAGTCTAACTGCACACAGCACGAGCATGTTGCTTGCTCCTGAACTGTATCTCCTCAACCCAATTACATCGATAAAGACTTCAACAATGTCACTTTCATGTAACAGCTTGTTCAGTTACTCCTTTTTGAAGAATTGGGCCTTTCACCTTGGAGTGCAGGAGGTGGGGGGTGATCTTGTAGAGGTGTACGAAATCATGACAGGAATAGATCAGGTAGACGCACAGAGTCTCTTGAAACTATCGGGCAGGTAGGACTAGTGTACGTAGACACAAAATGCTGAAGTAACTCAGCGGGACAGGTGGCATCTCTGGAGAGAAGGAATGGGTGACGTTTCGGGTCGAGACCCTTATTCAGACTGAAGAAGTCACTCATTCCTTCTCTCCAGAGATGCTGCCTGTCTCCCTGAGTTACTCCTGCATTTTGTGTCTTCCTTCGATTTAAACCAGCATCTGCAGTTCCTTCCAACACATTTTATATGCTATCCAATTTCCGCACAAACAATTATATCCAATGAAACTGCGAGAAGTACATATTTACCTAGGGCAACTATTATTACCTTAAAACAAAATTGTAATCTCAAAATTTTCATCCTGAAGGATTTGGAAAAACCCAGAGTGGGGGTGGGGATTGAGGAATCTTCCCAAAATAATAATTGAGGGTCCATTTCAAGGACAAGTGCCTAAGTACATTTCTCTCTCGTGCATCCTTCACACACATCCTTCACCTCACCCCTCCTCAAATCCCTTGCAAGGTTGGCACCCAGTTGATGTTTTGTTGTTCTGTGTTGCACAGGAGATACGGATGAGAAGGGAGAAATCCGCGGAAAGTCAGGTAATTTTCCTCATCCACCCTACACTGGTTTTTACTGGGGGGGGGGGAGGAAATATTTTTCTGATAGACCCAAAATGCTGGAGTAACTCAGCGGGACAGGCAACACCTCTGGAGATAAACCAGCATCTGCAATTCTTTAATTCTAATATTTTCCTGATCAATTTTTAAATGACTTGCCAAGTAGAGTCCCAGAGATGGCAGTGAATTTGTTTTAGTTTTGGAGGTATAATCGTGTAACAGAACCTTTCCCCACTGAATCCATGCTGACCAACGATCAACCATACACTAGCTCTATCCTACACACTACGGACAATGCACCTCATACCTACACGTTTTTGGAATGTGGGCAGAAACCGGAGCACCTGGAGAAAACTCACGCGGTCTCAAGGAGAAAGTAAAAACTCCATACAGACTCTCTGTCCCTGTAAGATAGCAACTCTACCACTGCACCACCTTGCTGCCCGAAGCCCGAGCTGGTGACATTTTTCAAAAGATTCTGGAGTCATGAATAAATTCTACGGATCTAAAGAGGATAGAATGATTCTTGGAATTAGAATTTACAGTCCAGCCTACTGCACTTTATTTCATCCAAAGCCTATCAATGCATCGTCTGTTTCTCTTTATAAGTTCATAAGAGTTGGGAGCAGATTTAGGCCATTCGATCCATCGAGTGCTCTCCGCCATTCAATCATGGCAGATCTAGCTTTTCCTCTCAACCCCATTCTCCAGCCTTCCCCGGTAACCTTTGATACTCCCATTAATCAAGAATCTATCAATCTCCACTTTAAAAATATGAAATGACTTGGCCTCTGCAGCTGTCAGTGGCAAAGAATTCCACAGATTCACCAGCCTCCGGCTAAATAAAATCCTCCATTTCCTTTCTAAAGATGCATCCTTTTTATCTGAGGCTTTGCCCTCAGACTACTGAGCTCCAAGGAATAGAGTCCTAGCCCGCTCAGCCTTTTCCCCTAGCTCAGGCCTTCAAGTCCTGGCAACATCCTGGGAAATCTTCTCCACCCTTTCCAGCTTGACAAAATCCTCCCTTTAGTACGGTGCCAAAAACTGAACACAATACTCTGAATGAGGCCTCACCAACATCTTATATTACTGCAACATGACCTCCCAACCTCTTTACTCAAAACACTGACTGATGAAGGCCAAATGTGCCGAAAGCCTTTTTGGCCACTCTATCTACCTGTGATGCCACTTTCAAGGATAATTATTTCTTTAACTGAGTACCGAACAAATTACTAGTGTAACACATTTAACTTGCTTACCACAGTACACCATAGCCACATGGTTAAGGAAATCTAACACTAGACCTAAATTTAATTAATTAATCTTTAAAATGAAGTCACCCCTTTACTTGCCCCAATCCTGTAGACAGGGTTACACTGTAGACTAGTGTGGGTGAGACATGTTGGTCGTGTGGGCAAGTTAGGCCGAAGTTTCCACACTATGACTCTCAATGACTGACCCTCAATGCATGCATTATCAGCCGAGAGGAAATTTTGAGTTTAAATGACACCAGCTGTGACAACAATTCAAAAACAGCACGTATTTAGTATTTAAATATCTGCTGATAGTATCTTCAACAGAGGATTTTACATGCTGTCTAATTTCCACACAAACAAACGATGTCCAATGAAACTGCAATAGGTACATATTTCCCTAAGGCAGTGATACGTGGATTGGAAATGAGCAAGTACCAAACTCGGGTGAATCAGACTTTAGGTTATTGCTGTGTGAATCAATCGGCATTGATAAGATACTGCAAAATGTAAAATATAGTATTTATATTTAGTTGGTTGATAAACCTGACTCGGGGTCCAAAGAACTTTGTCGAGCATCAATAACTGGATTATTATTGTAAAGGCACCAAGAACGTTGGATAAAACTATGCAAGGTTATACATGGGTGCAAACTCAAATGGAAAACCCTGTGAGAGAGGCAGTGACGGCTGGTGAGATTGCCCTCCTTCCCCTTCCACCGGTGGGACAGTCCTCTGCAGGAGCATTCGTCCAGCTCTGTGAGGCTCCCCATCTTCCCATGCTCCCTGGAGCTCGAATGCACTCTCTGTTATAGAGTCATACAGTGTGGAAACAGGCACCTCGACCAAACTTGCCCACGCCGAACAAAATGTCCCATCAACACTAGTCCCACCTGCCTGTGTTTGGCCCATATCTCTCTAAAGCTATCCTATTTATCTCCCTAGAGAGTTTACTGTTGTCATGATAACTGCTGTGTACATACCACCGGATGCTAATGCTAACTCGGCTATCGGATATTTGTATGGTAGCACTAGCAGTCAACAGAGCATATATCCTGACGGTGTTCACATCATAGCAGGGGACTTTAACCACGCGGACTTGAAGAAAATGCTCCCCAAATTCTATCAGCATGTTAAATGTGCTACAAGAGGAGCTAACACACTGGACAAGGTCTACTCCAACATCAAGCTGGGCTACAGGGCTAGACAACTACCACACCTGGGTCAGTCGGACCATATGTCCCTGTTTTTAATTCCTGCATATGCCCCCCTCAGGAAAACCGCTCCTACCATCACAAAGACCATCACAACTTGGCCTGATGGTGCATCTCAGCAGCTGCAGGACTGCTTCGACAGGACCAACTGGGATGTGTTTGAACACCGGGACCTGGAGGTGTTCACAGACAGTGTACTATGTTACATTAAAAACTGCATGGACACTGTCACAGTGGACAAACGCATCCGGGTCTACCCCAACCAGAAGCCCTGGATGACCCGGGAGGTCCAGCGGCTGTTAAAAGAGAGGAACACTGCTTTTAGGTCTGGCGATAGGGCTTTATACAGCATGGCCCGAGCTAACCTGAAGAGAGGCATCAGAGAGGCCAAATTAGACTACAGGAGGAAGATAGAGGACCACCTGGACAGTAACAACAGCAGGCAGGTGTGGCAGGGGATCCAGTATCTAACCAACTATAAGACCAACCTTGGAGCTGCTGAAGGTGACGCCTCGTTGGCAGAGGAGCTGAACCTCTTCTTTGCTCGCTTTGAAGTGGAGCCACCCGAGACAGCCATATCACACCACATGGTCCACAGCAGCCTAACCCTCAAGATAGAGGAGCATGAGGTGAGGCGCACGCTGCGGGCCATCAATCCAAGGAAGGCTACTGGACCCGACGGCGTCTCTGGACGCGTGCTGAAGGACTGCGCTGACCAGCTGGCTGGAGTCTGTACGAGGATTTTCAACCAGTCTCTGGCCCAGTCCACTGTTCCATCCTGTCTGAAGTCCGCAATCATAGTCCCCTTGCCCAAAAAACCCCACATTTCCAGCCTCAACGACTACCGGCCAGTCGCACTCACACCAGTGGTGATGAAGTGTTTTGAAAAACTGGTCCGGGGTCATATCACATCACTCCTGCCCCGAAGCTTTGACCCCCACCAGTTTGCGTACAGAGCGAATAGATCCACAGAGGACGCTATAGCCACAGCCCTCCATGCTGCACTGTTCCACCTGGAGCAGCCGGGGAGCTACGTGCGGATGCTCTTTGTGGACTACAGCTCTGCCTTTAATACAATCCTTCCCCATAAACTGGTGGACAAACTGGGGGACTTGGGACTTCCACACTCCACCTGCATGTGGATAAATAGCTTCCTGTCAGCTCGCAGCCAGAGAGTCAGAGTGGGCCATCACACATCCACGGCCCTCAGCCTCAGTACCGGCTCTCCACAGGGCTGCGTGCTGAGCCCCCTGCTCTACACCATCTATACACATGACTGCACCCCCGCCCACCACAGCAACACCATTGTCAAATTTGCGGATGACACTACGGTGGTGGGACTCATCACCGGGGGGGACGAGTACGCCTACCGGGATGAGGCGGAGCAGCTGACAGTGTGGTGTGGAGAAAATAACCTGCTCCTCAACACCTTAAAGACAAAGGAAATAATAATAGACTTCAGAAAGAATAAAACGGACATGGTACCATTAACTATCAGAGGGGACTGTGTGGAGAGGGTGGCGGATTTCCGCTTCCTGGGAATCCATATTGAGGAGGACCTGACGTGGAGCGTGAACACCTCTGCGCTGCTGAAAAAGGTCCAGCAGAGACTGCACTTCCTGAGGGTGCTCAGGAAGAATAACATCACTCAGAGACTGCTGTTGTCCTTTTATCGGTGCTACATTGAGAGCATCCTAACATACTGTGTATGCGTATGGTACACCAGCTGCACAGCGGCTCAGAGGAAAGCGCTCCAGAGGGCCATTGACAACGCCCAGAGGATTGTCGGCTGCCCTCTACTTACCTTGGAGGACTTACACAGTTCCCGCTGCATCAAAAAATCCCAGAGTATTATAAAGGACATTTCCCACCCCGGACACTCCCTGTTTGAACTGTTACCGTCAGGCAGACGGTACAGATCTACAAGGACAAGGACAAACAGACTTAAAAATAGTTTTTACCCCACTGCTATAAAGGCACTAAATGTAGCCGCCAAGGAACGCAGGGGCGATACATAATAAGAGACTGTGAAATCGACAGAAGGATGTAGGGTTGGGTGTTTATGCGTGCTATTTTCATGATATTTATTTTAGTTGTTTATCTTTTTTTAAATATTTTACCTTGTATGTATCGTTAGCTTTTAGAAATGTTTGAATGGTGCACTGACTGGCTGACATTTTACAATTTCGTTGTACATGGCTCATGTTACAATGACAATAAAGGAACTATTCTATTCTATCCACATACCTGTCTAAATGTTTCTTAAACTTTGCGATAATATCTGCCTCAACAACCTCCTCCGGCAGCTCGTTTCATATACCCACCACCCATTATGCAAAAATGTTGCCCCTCTAGGGTGGCATGGTGGCGCAGCAGTAGAGTTGTTGTTTTACAGCGCTAGAGACCCGGTTTGACTACAGGTGCTGTCTGTAGGGAGTTTGTACGTTCTCCCCGTGATCGCGTGGGTGTTCCGCTGGTGCTCCAGTTTCCTCCCATGCTCCAAAGACGTACAAGTTTATAGGTTAATTGGAAATTGCCCAGAGTGTGTCGATAATGTTAGTGTGCGGGAATCGATGGCGGTGCGGTCTCGGTGGGCCGAAGGGCCTGTTACTGCACCGTATCTCTAAACTAAACTCAGGCTCTATTAAACCTTTCCCCCCTCACCTTAAACCTATGACCTCTGGTTCTCGATTGCCCTACTTTGGGCAAGAGACTCTGTGCGCCTACCCCTGAATGATTCCCCTCATGATTTTGTAACTGCGCCTGCTCTCTCCTCAGGCACGGAAGCCGAGTCTGGGCCTGCAGGCGGTGCTCCCAGCTACACTTCTGCAGGAGGCTGGCCGGCAGAGCCACGCATGGTGGCAGGCCGCGAATGCGGAGGAGGTGAGGGTCAGGACGGGTACATCGGTGACATGGAGGGCAGCAGCAACAGGAGCCCAGCAGGTCAGTCTCGCCTGAAGCACCCTTCCATCAACTCCCCGCCTTTCTTTCCTACTCCTCTAGTGCCTCACATTATTTTCTTCTCTCTCTCCCTGCACCTTTCATATCCAGCCATTCTTTCTTTTTCTATATAGGTTGGGCAGGATCAGCTTTGGTCTCCTCCATCTGCTTGATCATGCTTTGCCCACCAGTCCCCTCTTCCAGCTATCTTCTCCCCCCTACAATCAGTCAGAAGAAAGGTCTCGACCCAAAGTGTCACCTATCCATGTTCTCGAGTGATTCTTCTTGACCTGCTGAGTTACTCCAGCACTTTATGCCCTTACAGCCTTGGTCTTATTCAATGGGTCTGAGGGGTTGAGGAGACTTGGACCTGCCCGCTGGACTCTTCCAGCTTTCTTATGTTCATAAGTTGTAGGAGCAGAATTAGGCCATGCTTCCCATCGAGTCTACTCCGCCATTCAGTCATGGCTGAGTTATCCTTTCCTCTCAACCCCATTCCCCTGCCTTCTCCCTGTAACCTTTGACACCCTTCCTAATCAAGGACCTATCAATCTTCGCTTAAAAAATATCCAATGTCTTGGCCTCCACAGCCTTCCTTGGCAATGAATACCACAGATTCACCGCCCTCTGACTAAAGAGGGTGGAGAATCTTTTCCTCCCATCTCACCCAACCCCCATATTCAGTCTGAAAAGGGGTTCCACCCCAAAATGTCACCTATCCGATGTTCTCCATAGATGCTGCCTGACCTGCTGACTTACTGCAGCACGTTGTCCTGCTCCTAATTAGTACGTTTAGAAAAACAAAATACAAGGTGCTGTGTCTCCATTGTATGCTTATAATGTACACAGAGAAGGAACACAGATCATCCAAAGTGGCACTGCAGTGACAGTATAAAGTGCCAGTATTTAGTTACACCCTCTTTGTTCATTGCTTGACTAACTCTTCACAAGCTTCTCCTTTGATACTTTATGAAGAATTTCTGCTTCCATCTTCCTTTCAGGCAGTGAATTCCACTTCTAGCTTTCTCCTGCCCACCCCCCACACGATAATCAGTCTGAGGAAGGGTCCCGACCTAAAACGTCACCTAAGCATGTTCTCCAGCGATGCTGCCTAACCCGCTGAGTTCCTCCAGCATTTACTTTAGACTTTAGAGATACAGCATGGAAACAGGCCCTTCATCCCACTGAATCCGCACTGACCAACGATCACCCCCATACACTAGCACTATCCTACACACTGGGGACAATTTAAAATTTTTACCAACACCAATTAATCTACAATCCTGTACGTCTTTGGATTGTGGGAGGAAACCGGAGCACCTGGAGGTAACCCACAGGGAGAACGTACAAACTTCCCACAGACAGACCCGTAGTCAGGATCGAACCCGGGTATCTGGCTCTGTAAGGCAGCAAATCTACCACTGTGCCACCCCCTTTTGTGTCCTCCTTCATCAGTTGGGTGAAAAACAATTGCTGCCTTCCCTTTTAATCCTCCCACCAAGTAGCACAGTCCCATCTCCTTCATTTGTAGTCTTTAGCCGTCTAGATTAATGTTGAGGATAACAAAGTTTGATGGGCAATAGAAAGGGCTGATGTGAATCATTGGAAATTTCTGGTTGTGTCTGTTTTCTCCAATTTGCACCTCCTCCTGTCTGTTCAATTTCATAAAAAATCCAGTGATAACCATGGCACCCCACTGGGCCCATTGACGGCCTCCAGAGCTGTCTGTCACAATGAATTGCACAGATTCACCACCTTCTGACTAATGAAATTCCTCCTCATCTCCTTCCTAAACGTATGTACTTGTATTTGAGGCTGTGCTTTCTGGTCCTAGACTAACCCACTAATGGAAACATCCATTCCACATCTACTCTATCTAGACCTTTCCCTATTCTGTAAGTTTCAATGAGGTCACTCCTCATCCTTCAAACCTCCAGCGAGTACTGGCCTAGAGCCATCAAATGCTAGTCATACGTTAACCCATTCAACACTGGGATTATTCTCGTAACCCTCTTCTGGACCTCTCCAACCCTCTCCAACTCCCTCCTCAGATATGGGGCCCAATTCCACTCTTCTCATTTGATATGAATTGCCCCAGGTCATTGCAAGGAGACTTACTACTAGAAACACTAGTAAGGAGCAGGAGTAGGTCAACAATGGACCATTGTGGGCTCCACCTTTCCTTGGTCATCGGTGCCGACTCTGGTTTCACCCTTTTCATACCTCTAGTTTCCCTGTCCCCTTACTCAGAATGAAGAATGGTCTCGACCCGAAATCTCACCTGTTCCTCTTCTCCAGCGATGTTGCCTGACTCATCGAGTTACTCCAGCATTTTGTGTCTACCTTCAGTGTAAACCAGCATCTGCATTCTCTTCCTACGGAAGGAGCAGGAGTAGGGTATTTTGGAATAAAATAGCCTACGGACTAAAGACATCGTTCCTGTGCCAGTGATTTTCAAAAGACATGATGATGCAGAACTGGAAAGGGTTATGATCACTAGAACAATCTAAAACACAAATGTTGTTGCCATTCCCTCAAATATTGACTTTTCTCAACATGTTTATATCCTCTGTGCAAAGTTCAGAAATTTAACCACCTGTAATGCTTCCCACTTCTCAAGCATAACACCAGGTCATCTTAAATGTCCCTATTCATTATGACACAGGAGACCATTCCGTCATTTAACTCCCTGCAAAGAATGCCGATCAGTATCATTCCCCACTCTTTATTTCCCTCTCCTTAGTTTAGTTTAGAGATACAGCATGGAAACAGGCCCTTCAGCCCACCGAATCTGTGCCGACCAATGATCACCCATTCACTAGTTCTATGTTATCCCAATTTTGCATTCTACAAACTATGGGTAATTTACAGAAGCCAATTTACCTACAAACCCGCACGTCTTTGGAATGTGGGAGGAAACCAGAGCACCTGGAGAAAACCCATGCGGTCACAGGGAGAATGTACAAACTCCATGCAGACAGCACCAGTGGTCGCCATCGAACCTGGGTGTCTGGTGCTGTAAAGCAGTAACTCTACCGCTGCGTCACTGTGCCCCACATTCTGCGCACTATTTTCTCTCAAATACCCATCGACTATTCTGTTTGAATCTTCGGCCAAATACCTACGTCGGTGGGAATTTACAATCACCAATAAACCTTCTAAAGGTGGGAGGAAACCAGAGCATACTACAGAGATCCATATATTCACAAGAAGAGCAAGTAAACTCTGCAGAGGAAGCATTCAAAGTCAGGAATGAACTTGCATTGTTGGGGCTGAGGCAGTGGCACTAACCGCTACACGACTCCGCCACCCTGAACATGCTGAAGTTCATTTATTTCTTCCTTTCACCTTCCCATCTATAGAATCAAGTGTTTAATTGTCATAGGTACCAACAGCAGAACAATGGGGATCTTAGCTGCAGTAGCATAATACTCATGGGAACACAATACATGTAGATTTGGCATGTCTCCAACAACTCTGTCACACTTACAGATGTACTGTAGAAAGCATAGTGTCAGGTTGCATCCTAGCTTGGTTTGGGAACAGCTGTGGCCAAGGCTGTAAGAAATTGCAGAGAGTTGTGGACGTAACCCAGTCCATCACACAGACCACACACCCCGTCATTGACTCTGTCTACACTTCACGCTGCCTAGGGAAAGCAGCCAACATAATCAGACCTTTCCCACAACCCTGATCATTTCATCCTCTTCCTGCTCCTGTTAGACAGAAGATACAAAAGCTTGAAAGCACGCACCATTCGACTCAGAAACAGCTTCTTCCCCTCTGTTATCAAATTCTGAGCGGACTTTCCATAAGCTAGGGTACTGTCCCATTTATCCAACCTACTTCATTGCGGACATTGGAATTTTTTTTTTCTGGAATTGTTACGCTTCAGTGCAGAGAACCATATTCTACACTCTGTATCTTTCTCTTCGCTCTACCATTTATACTTGAATTTGACTCGACAGTATTCATATGTAGTATTATCTGAGTTCTTTGGATTGCATGCGAACAGAAGCTTTTCACTGTTCCTCGATACACGTGACAATAATAAACTTAAACCTAAATAATATATACTAATAATATATGTCAATAAATTAATTACTACAGTAATAGTACGAGCAAAAACTCAGTGTTACCAAGGACAACCCATAGAAGTCCATAGTTAAGGTTAGTGTTGTGTAGTGCTCTCTGAATAAAATACCAAAAGTGAATCTGTGTAAACTAGCTTTTGACATTATCTGAAGAGAATGGATGAGAAAAGTTTCTCTGGTAACCTGACCAACATATCCTCTTGATCCAGAACACATACAAAGCAAAGCTAATTAATCATTCATTAAAGCTGCTGGTGAAACATCGTTCATGCAAAATGGCTAATGCATTTGCTTACTTAACAGAAGATGTTACATCACAGTAATTCTTTTGGGCATGATTCAATGTGAAAAGCACCATAAAGTCCATTAATGGTATTTCAACAGAGTTCTGATTACTAAAATGGATCACAGAGCATTAAGTATAGTGTTATAAATGATTTATTCTCCTGAAGAGTGAGTTGCCAAACTCTTATGTCTTAAATATTTCAACATGTGTGATGTTTACTTTGGCTCTGTTTTGAGTCCAGTTACTGCTCAGCTTTGGTCCAACACTGTGAGGAATATGATTGATAATTTTTAAAAAAACAATTGTAGATGCTGGGAATCTGAAATAAAAACCGAAAATGCTGGAAACACTCAGCAGGTCAGGCAGCATCCGTGGACAGAAAAGCGAGGATAATGTTTCAGGTGAATCTTTTGGGTGGCACAGGTAGAATCACTGCCTCACAGCACCAGAGAACCAAGATTTAATCCTGATCTCTGGTGCTGTCTGTGTGGAGTTTCACAGCCAGGCTAGTGAAATGAGAAGAACTAAGTTAAAAGAAGGGTTCTGACATGAAACGTCGCCTATTCCTTTTCTCCAGAGATGCTGCCAGACCCGCTAAGTTACTCCAGCACTTTATGTCTATCATCAGTACAAACCAACATCTACATTTCCTGTCATTATAGAACTATGTAAATGTTGTTTTTCTGACTAATTCCACAGCAGTTACACAGTTTCAAAGACCAGAGAGCCGGTACCAATCATTGCTACTTGGGGGCAAAATAGTGTGTTACTCTGTGCTTGAAATTAAACATACAGTACAGAAGGAAAAAATAGAGTTAAATCTGTAGGATAATGAAAAGGCATGTACATGCAGTTAGAGGTGGAGAAATAGACGGAGGGAAGTGAATGTGACCTGGGTAAACAGTGCAGCACAGGAACAGTATATCACAGGGTCACAATGTCTGTGTCGAACATCATGCCAAGTTAAACTAACCTTCTCTGCCTGCACATGATCCATATCCTTACATTCTCTGCACATCCAAGTGCCTATCTAAACAACTTTTAAACACCACTATCATATCGGTTTCTACCACAACCCCTGGAAAAGCACCCATCACTCTCTGTGTAAAAAACGCTTACCCAGCACATCTCCTTTAAATTTTGCCACTCTCGCCTTAAATCTTTGCCCTCTGGACTTTGAAAATCCACTCAGGGAAGAAGGTTCTGCCTCTCTGCCCTCTCAATGCCTCTCATTATTTTATATAATTCTATCAATTCATAGAGCACGGAAATAGTCCCTTCAGCCCAACTCATCCATGCTGATCAAGATGCCCCTTCTAAGCTAAAACCATTTACCCGCATTCAGCCCATATTCGTCTAAACCTTTCCTATCCATGCACCAGTCCAAGTGTCCTTTAAACGGTGGCGCAGTGGTAGAGTTGCTGCCTTACAGCACCAGAGACCTGGGTTTGATCCTGACTATGGGTGCTGTCTGTAAGGAGTTTGTACACTCTCCCTGTGACCTGCGGGGTTTTCTCCTACACTCCAAAGACGTACAGGTTAATTGGCTTGGTATAAATGTAAATTGTCCCTAGTTTATGTACGATGGTGTTATTGTGTGGGGATCACTGGTTGGCGTGGACTCGGTGAGCTGAGGCCCTGTTTCCAAGCTCATTCTCGAAACTAAATATCTAGTTCTTGATTCCCCTTCTCTGGGTAAAAGACTCCCCTCAGCCTCTGACTCTCCAGAAAGTCTGTCCAACCTCTCCCTACAGCTAATACCACCTAATCCAGGCAGCTTTCTGGTAAACCGTTGTCCAATCTGCCGATTGTTGCCAGCATTTTGTGATTTATTGCTTTCACCCTGCTGACATTAACTCTAACCCTTTTCTCCAGCCGGACGGCGCCAATCTCCAGCTCCAAGCTGCCGAGCTCCTGCTACTCAACACCAGGCTGCTGCTACACAGCCACTCCAAGCAAGTACGTACCTCCCGCGGGGTGGGGAATGAGGCGAGCACGCTGGGAGCGTGCGAGAGTAGGTGTGAGACCCGCTGTGCGGGGATCAGGCAAGATTCCAACGCTCAGGAAAGAAAGTCGGATCAATGGACGAATTACTGAAGGGAAATGGGAGGGAGCAGGAGGCAGGTGGACATTTCAGAACGTTCATAAGTTGATAAGTTGTAGGAGCAGAACTAGGCCATTCAGTCCATCGAGTCTTCTCCGCCATTCAATCATGGCTGATCTATCTTTCCCTCTCATCCCCATTCTCCTGCCTTCTCCCCATCATAACCCCTGACACCCTATAATGTACTAATCAAGAATCTGTCAATCTCCGCCTTAAAAATTCCCATGACTTGGCCTCCACAGCCTTCTGCGGCAATGAATTCCACAGATTCACTACCCCCTGATGAAAGAAATTCGTCCTCATCAATGAGCTGCTGAAAGTCTTGCAGCCGAGGCGGTTTCACAATCTTGTGCAGCAGCTCTAAGCTAAGCAATGGCTTGATTAGTAAGGGCGTCAAAGGATGGCAGAGGAGACTTGATGGGCCGAATGGCCTAAATCTGCTTCTATGTCTTATGGTCTTCTGGCCACAAGTGCTGCTTATGCCACTGCACAGTTTCCAGCAAACAATGGGACGATCAGAAAATCCGTGCTGAAAAACATAAACACAAAGGAAGATAAAAAATAGCAACAGGAGTAATCCATCCAGCCATTGACTGAGATCGTGGCTGAGTTTTTAATGTAGAGGTCCATGGAAAGTTCACCTTTGTTAATTAGGCAGGTAGAGCTGCTGCCTCACCCGGCCCAGAGACCCGGCTTCGATTTTGACCTTGGGTACTGTTTGTGTGGAGTTTGCACTTATTACCTGTGATCGCGTGGGTTTCCCCCGGGTGCTCTGGTTTCCTCTCGCATCCCAAAAGCGTGTGGTTTTGTATTTGGCATCGGTAACTTGCCCCGAGTGTGTAGGGAGTGGACGAGTAAGTGGGATAACATAGAACTAGTGTGAACGGGTGATCGATGGACGGCTTGGAATCAGTGGGCTGAGCAACCGGCAGAAACCCACGTGGTTACAGGGAGAACGCGCAAACTCCACACACAAAGTACCTGAGGTTAGGATCGAACCTGGGTCTCTTGCGCTGCGAGACAGCAGCTCTACCTCTTTGTACAGATGTGTATTTTGATGGGAAGGTTTCCTTCCTTGTTCATTGGTGACCTTCATTTATGGTGCGCTTCTTGCTGACATTATTGGAGAGCAGTGGACCTGTTGGACTGACATTGTTTTTGTCTCCTTGTTTACAGGTGGCCCTGCAACCTATAGACCAGGTCAGGGATCAACCCCCAGATACCCGGAGCAGAAGCCAAGTAAGAGCGACCCCCCCATATTTCTGTATTCTCTCTAATCTTCATCTTGGTCCATCAAGCGGTAATGAAGAAAGAATGACTTCCCTCGCGTGTGTTTTCTGTCTTTGACAGCGGTGGGCTCCCCGGCCCTGTCGCATTCCGTGCCCAGTCCGCACCCACCGACAGTGGACTTGGGATACGTGGCAGCGAAGGAGGAAAGAGGCGTCAGGCAATCCAGCCAGTTTGCTGCACCCAGCGGCAGCCCCCCACTGCCTCCCTCCCACCAACAGCAACAGCAGGATGAAGAGGATGAGGAGGCTTATGATTCAGATGAACCCAGTGAGTAATCCTTGGGGAAGTCCAAGGGGGCTTTATTAGTGTAGTTTGGTTTGGTTTAGTTTAGTTTAATAAAGGCATCAAAGGTTACGGGGAGAAGGCAGGAGAATGGGTTGAGAGGGAAAAATAGATCAGCCATGATCGAATGGCGAGGTTGACTTGATGGGTCGAATGGCCTAATTCAGCTCCTATGGCTTATGGTCTTAATGTTGAATACAATATGAAACATAAGTGCCTATGTTATCTGTGATTATGGTTTTTAAAGCAAAATCACAGTGATTGATGAGAGAGCTAATTTCACCCTGACATTAGCGATCGTTGGCTCAGATGGTCTTGATTGTGTTCACAGCGACACTGGGAGCACTGGAGTTCAGTCTGATATATGACCAGGTCAACAACGCCCTGCACTGCACCATTGTAAGAGCAAAGGTGAGCTGGCATGACTCATTTCTCTTAAACTTCCTCATTTCTCATATACTCCCGTGATCAAGTACAGAGTGAGGATTCCAAAGATATCAAATCAGTTTCTAGTCAATCAAGAGAATAGAAGTCAGCATTTATTCTTTATCAGAAACGACAATGAAAGAAGAATTCATTTGATTCAATTATTCTATTCAATTCAATGATGCAATGACACTTTATTGTCACATGTACCCAGAGACAGTGAGATTCTTTGTTTTGCATACGATACACAGCTTGCAAAGAGTCGCCACGCATTTGGTGCAGACAAAATTACAAAGCACTCATTAAAGTCCCAATGGCCCATCTTTGTTCTTGGCACCCTCCACCCACCCCCCCCCCTCCTTCCCTCGCCAACCACCCCGCCAGGTCCCTTCATACTCGGTGGCCCGCCACCTCGCTGCAGCTCATCCTCAGCCTGACCGCCTATCGCCCTCAAATTATTCATCAGCGAGCTGCCCCTCTCCTCTCCCTGCCCTTCAGTCTTCTTGCTCCGAGAGGGTGGGGGGGGGGATAAAGACATCCGGAAACTAACATTGTGATATAGATACACATGGTGTATGTGATATAGACTGATCACGGTACAGAATTCAATAGACAATAGACAATAGACAATAGGTGCAGGAGTAGGCCATTCAGCCCTTCGAGCCAGCACCGCCATTCAATGCGATCATGGCTGATCACTATCAATCAGTACCCCGTTCCTGCTTTCTCCCCATACCCCCTCACTCCGCTATCCTTAAGAGCTCTATCCAGCTCTCTCTTGAAAGCATCCAACGAACTGGCCTCCACTGCCTTCTGAGGCAGAGAATTCCACACCTTCACCACCCTCTGACTGAAAAAGTTCTTCCTCATCTCCGTTCTAAATGGCCTACCCCTTATTCTCAAACTGCGGCCCCTTGTTCAACGGCACTTTCAGTGACAACAGATAATAGGGCAGCACAATCAAGGACCAGTCTCACCCCAGACACTCCCCCCTCTCCCATCAGGAAAGAGGTACAGAAGTGTGAAAACGCACATCTCCAGATTCAGGGATAGTTTTTTCCCAGCTGTTATCAGGCAACTGAACCATCCTATCACCAACTAGAGAGCGGTTCTGACCTACCATCTACCTCATTGGAGACGCTCGGACTATCTTTAATCGGACTTTATCTTGCACTAAACATTATTCCCTTTATCCTGTTTCTGTACACTGTGGACGGCTTGATTGTAATCATGTACCGTCGTCTCACTGACTGGATAGCACGCGACAAAAAGGTTTTGCACTGTACCTCGGTACATGCGACAATAAACTAAATTAAACTAAACAGTTGAAACACTGAGCTCTGGAACAGAGTTGGGAACAGTGGATACTTTGGCGATCACAATATTCAATCCAGACCTTTGGTTGGAAAATATCCTTCTGCCACTTGTAAAGCTGCTGCATGGATTAACTATGGGTGAAGCTAATCCTCAAGTCAAAAGAGTCAGGAGTGTTTAGTTGTTGAATGTACTGACAATGGAACAATGGAATTCTTGCTTGCAGCAGCATAACAGTCCTTTAAACACAATTGAAAAACACAATACACAGATAATATATAATAAACAATAATTCAATATATTAATAATCTCTAAACTAGTGCAGAAAAGCTCGAATTCCTCCATGTAAGCAAAGTCAGTTCACAGTTCATAGTTGAGGTTAGTATTCTTCAACCTAAAAAAGACACAAAGTGCTGGAGTAATTCAGCAGGTCAGGCAGCATCTCTAGAGAACATGGATAGGCGACATTTCGAGTCGATGCCCTTCGGGTCGTCACCTATCCATGATCTCCAGAGAAGCTGCCTGACCCACCGAATTACTCCAGCACTTTGTGTTTCTTTTTTTGTAAACCAGCATCTGTAATCCTTGTTTCTCTGGTGCACATGGTTTTTAAACCTCTGAACCCTCTTCCCAACGGTAGGAGTAAAATGAAAGTGCGGCCACTGTGGTGTGGATCTTTGTTGATCCTGGCTGCCTTTTTGAGGCAGCACCTCTTATAGATCTCTTAGATGGTGGGGAGGTCAGTTCCCGTGACTGGTCTACCAACATTTAATTTAAATTATTATGAAGTCAAAACATATCTTCTTCCGGAGGCAGTGACCTCTCCAACAATATTTACCCATGGTAATTTTGTGAGATTCAGTTAATATACTAATTGGACATCTATGACTCCTATCCGCCAGGGGCTGAAACCTATGGACTCTAATGGCTTAGCTGATCCATATGTGAAAGTTCATCTCCTGCCTGGAGCCAGCAAGGTAAGATGGTCCCGTTAGATTGTGAGCCGACCATTCGTGACATCCTCCATTGCCACTGCATAGTTGAGACATTGTCTGTTTTCTGACCACTGAAATATAAGGGACGTTCTTATATCATATGATAATATATCTTACAACATAGGATGAACATTTGACAGCACTGGGCCTGTACTTGCTGGAGTTGGAGGTAGAAGGATGTGGGGCGGACCTCATTGAAACTTACCGAATAGTGATAGACCTAAATAGAGTGGATGTGGAGAGGATATTTCCACTAGTGGGAGAGTCCAGGACCAGAGAAAAGAGATGAGGAGGAATTTCTTTCTTCAGAAGGTAGTGAATCTGTGGAATTGATTGCTGCAGGCAGCTGTGGAGGCAGCAACTCTACTGCTTCGACATGTTAAGGTTTGCATGAGGAGTCTGTACAATAGGTTTAATATCATATCAAGGTGTAGAGGGAAGGAACATACCAGAGGAGGTAGTTGAGACAGGTACAATGACAACATTTAAAAGACATTTGGACAAGTACACGGATAGGGAAGGTTTAGATGGATATGGACCAGACCCAGGCAGGTGGGACTAGTGTAATGGGACATCTTGGTCAGCTATGGGGGCTGCTCCGTGTGGTTTGACTTTATAACACTCAGGACGATGATCTGATGAATTGAATGAGCTAACACCTAGTCTGTTGATGCTTCAAACACACAGTCGAACAAGCTGCGCACAAAGACTCTGCGCAATACTCGAAACCCAGTGTGGAACGAGCGGCTAACGTACCATGGAATCATCGAGGACGACATGCAGAGAAAGACACTCAGGTGAGAATCGTGGCTACAGCCTCCACCCTGAGGGTAGAGCTGCCCCGGTAATCACCCACTGCTTTTCACCCAGCTTAAGAGCAGAAAAAATAGCAACAGGAGAAGGCCATTCAGCTCTTCACGTCTGCTTTCCCATTGAATGAGATCGTGGTCAGTTGTATGTCTCATTGAAGTACAGTGCGGAACAGGTCCTTCGACCCACTGAGTCAACGCCGACCAGCGATCACCCCGTACACCAGCACTATCCCACACACTAGGGACAATTTACAATTTTACAGAAGCCAATTAACCTACAAACCTGTACGGCTTTGAAGTGTAGAAGGAAACTGGAGCATCCGGAGAAAACCCATGTGGTCACGGGGAGAATGTACAAACTTCATACAGAGAGCACCCATAGTCAGGATTTAACCCAGGTCTCTGGCACTGTAAGGTAGCAACTCTAGATATAAGGTGAGAACGGAACGAAAAAAAGAAAGAAAAGGGGTCTGGGTCTCATATAGAGAGTGGTGGGTATATGAAACAGGCGGCCAGAGGAAGCTAGAGAAATGGGTACAATTACAACATTTAAAAGACATTTGGTCAGATACATGGATAGAAAAGATTTGGAGGGTTATGGGCCAGCCGCAGGCAGAGTGGACTTGCCAAGAGAGAATCTTGGTTGGCCAAAGGACCTTTTATGTGCCACATAACTGATGTCTCATAAAACATAGAAAAATATTCAGGCATGTGAAGTTTCCGCGGATTTCCGCATTTTTAAAATCCATTTTCCTCGCTTGATTTCCGCGATTTTTCATTTTACCAAAATTGCGTTGACCAACGGAGAAATCGGATCAGAAAAAAAAGTAAAGAAACGATGTATTGACTTGTAATGAACACTAGGGTTCCGCTAGAGATCGCTAGGGGTTCCACGAGAAATCCTCCGTGCCCTGGAAGTCTCCCCGAAAATGTGGCACCTAGGCTGGGCAAGGCAGCCAATCTCGACTTCATCGGGACTTCCATGGCCGATCGGTGGGTTGAATTTGCAACCTGCGGCCAGGGCTCTGCAGCCCAGCTGGAGCCAGCAAATCTATCCCCATAGCCGGCTTCCTTGGCCGGCTCGATAAACCAACAAAGCTCTGGAACCAAGAGTGCCAGAAAATCAGTGATGGAACTGTAATGAGTAAATATTAAATTTAAGTGCAAGATTATAACTAAATTAATTAAGACGGGGTTAAAATATAAAACACAGCAGAAAAGCCAATTACCATCTTTTTTGGATGATTATCAAATAATGTGCGAATTTACTTATATGTTATTAGTATACAGTCACATTATTTTGTAATGTCCGTTTTTACTTTGAAATGTAAAGAGGCTTGAAATTAGTAATTTTGTGTGTCAATTTTCCAATATTTTGACCCCCGCTGTACACCTCACGCAAGCACTCGGCCCTTTTCCTCTTTTTTTTTTACCTCACTCACATGCCTGAATATTACATTGGTAAAATATTGGAAAACAATGTAAATCATAATGGAAAATAATGGAAAACAATGTAAATCAATGTAAACATAGTTAATCTGCAGGAAGTTGGCTGCAATGCTTCAATAGCTATCATTCCGAACAAACTATTTAATTGTTAGAAAGTGCTTTTTCAGATTGTGAAAGGAGGATGCAAATTGCTTATTATAATCCCTCTGGGGTGATATGGTTAATATTCTTGTAACATTGGAACAAATTGCAACTCTTATAAGGTGTGGCTGATAGTCAAATATTGTATTGCTGTTACATGTTTCCTTTAATTGATTCTAGGTTTTGCCCCCCCACATGCTAACACACTTACAAAAACAAGTAAATGTAGTTAAACTGGTTAGTTGGGACCTAGGAAACATTGGGGATAATAGAGAATATAGAACAGGCCCACACTGTCTGTGCCGAACGATACCAAATTAAGTCAATTCCTTCTGCCTACACATGATCCATATCCCAACATTCCCTGCATATTCATGTGTCTTTCTAAAAGCTTTTTAAACACCACTATCGCATCTGCCTCCATCAGCACCTGTAGTGGCACATGCCAGGCACCTACCATTCTCAGTTTAGTTTAGTTTAGGTTGTCGGGGAAATAGTGTTCACGTTGCGGCCCTTTTTGCACCAATCTTTTCATCACTATGCACAAGTAGCGCAAGACGCCATTGTATGCAGATGCGGAGAAGTGTGCTCATCTCTGGCTGAACAATTTCTAATCTTGTGATGTGGACTCGACAAGAAGAAGTTTAGTTTAGAGATACAGCTTAGAAACATGCTCCTTTGACCCGCCGGGACCGCGCTGACCAGAGATTCCTGCACTATACTGCACACTGGGGACAATTTACAATCTTCACCGAAGCCAATTAACCTACAAACCTGTACGTCTTTGAATTGTGCGAGGAAATCGGAGTACGCGGAGAAAACCCTCTCGGTCACGGGGAGAACGTACAAACTCCATACCATCAACACCCGTAGTCAGGATCAAAACCAGGTCTCTGGCGCTGTAAGGCAGCAACTCTACCGCTGCATCAGCATGCCACACTCTATGTAAATAAACCTGTTCCGCACATCTTTATCCCCATCTCACCTTAAAGCCATGCATTTTATTATTTGACATTTCCACTCTAGGATTCTGAATGTCTAACCTATCTATGCATTTTATAACTTTATAAACTTCAATCGGGTCTGTACATCAATGCTGTTAAGAGTCCTGTCATTAACTGTCTACTTTCCCTTTACATTTAACCTCCCAATGAGCAATCAGACTTCCCCGGATAAACACCACCTGCCATTCCATTGCATATATCCGCAACTTATCCTTATCCTATATCCTTTGACAGAGTTTTTTTCTGACATTTATATATATGCACAGAACCCTGAGGTACTCCACTGGTCATACATCTCCAGCCAGAATAACACCCTCCCATTACAACCCTTTCTACGAGTAAGCCAGTTCTGAATCCTAATGACCAAGTCACTGTGGATCCCATGCATATTAATATTCAGGATCAGCTTACCCTCACCGATCACTTTTGTCACCTCAAAAAACTCAATCAAATTTGAATGATAAGACCTGCCACAGCCAAAGCCATACTGACTGTCCATAATTAGCCCGTTCACTTCCAAATACAACTAAGTCCTATCCCAAAATATCTTCTCTAATAGCTTCACCGCCACCCTATAGTTTCCTGGATTATTCCTATTTCTGTTCTTAAACAGAGGAACAACATTGGCTACATTCCAGTCTCTGAAACCTTGCCTAAGGTTAGTGACAATACAAAGGTGTTCATCAAGACCCCTGCAATCTCCACTCTTACCTCTCTCAATAATCTGAATAGATTTTATCAGGTCCTCGGGACTTATCCACCTTCAAGAACCCCTAAATCACCTCCTTCTTGAACTCAAAATGCCCTGGTGTATTAGTACAGGTCTACCACCGATTTTCCAGCACCCTTGGTTCCAGAGTTTGCTGGATTATCCATTTCCCTCTTATATTATTGAGTTATCCTCCTTTCTCCTCAGTTACCCTCTTGTTTACAATGTGTATATAAAATGCATTGGAATTTTCTGATTTACCAATAAAATGGCCCGCCTTCTTGACCCGAAACGTCACCCATTCCTTCTCTCCAGAGATGCTGCCTGACCCGCTGAGTTACTCCAGCATTTTGTGTCTACCTTCGATATAAACCAGCATCTGCAGTTTTCTTTCCAACACAAATGGCCCGCCTTGCCTTCCCAAACTTTACATTTGATTCCTTTTTCTTATTTGGCCAAATTTACATCTCTAGTCATCCAAGGTTTGCTTATCTTGCCATTCCTGTCCTTAAATATTGGCCAGGGTACTGAGGATAACTTCCTCATCCATGGGATCTTTAATCTCAAAGTGAGAAGGTTGACTAGGTTTCAGATTAATATTTCATCCAAGAGATGATTGCTGCTCGAGCAATGCAGAGGTCCTAGTGGTCTGAACTGGAGTGTCAGCCAAGACATTTAAGCTTTCGAAAAAAGACACAAAGTGCCGAGTAACTCGGCGGGTCAGGCAGCATCTCTGGAGAATATGGACAGACAATGTTTCAAGTCGGGACCCTTCTTCAGATTGATTGTAGAAGGGAGAAGAAAACTGGAACAAAATTGGGAGTGGGACACTAAGTTAATATTAAGTTATAACTGGATACAGGTGAGGTTTTTTTTTGGTAAAGCAGCATCTGCAATTCCTTGTGGTCTTTGGGTCAGGACTGATGCAACAATCTTCTGATTCAGAAGAAGCTGCAGCTAAAACTGAATTATAGCTGGTAGGGAGGCTGTAAAGGCAGGAGAAAGTGTTTCTCCTCGTGTGGAATCAGAGTGTTACAGAGAATCATTTCAGTATGTCTTCTGTCAAATTTTGTTTGCAAAGTACCTTGGAACATTTTACTGCATAGAAGGTAGCAGGCACAGTGGTGCAGCGGTAGAGCTGCTGCCTTACAGCACCAGAGACCTGGGTTCGATCCTGACTAAAGGTGCTGTCTATATGGAGTTTGAACATTCTCCTTGTGACCGTGTGCGTTTTCTCCAAGTGCTCCAGTTTCCTCGCACATTCCAAAGATGTCCAGGTTTCTAGGTTAGTTAGGCTTCTGTAAATTGCCCCGAGTGCGTAGGATGCGAGAGTGAGATAACATAGAACCAGTGTACGGGGTGAACGTTGGTCAGTGTAGACTCAGTGGGCAAAATGGCCTGTTTCCACGCTTTATCTCTAAACTAAACTAAACAAACTTTCAAAAAACATTTGGTCATATATATGGATAGGAAGGGTTTGGAGGGATATGAGCCAAATGCAGGCAGATGGGACAAGCCCAGAATGCCAACTTAGTCAGCATGGACAAGTTGAGGTGAAAGGCCCATTTCAATCCTGTAGCTCTAAAACTCTATCGATCTAAGGCGCCACATAAATTCACATTATTGTTATTAACCTGACTTGCTCTTTTTCCAATCCAGGATCTCTGTCCTGGATGAGGACAAATTTGGTCACAATGAATTCATAGGAGAGTCCAGGGTTTCTCTGAAAAAACTCAAACCTAATCAAGTAAAGAACTTCAACATCTGCCTGGAGAGAGTGGTACCGGTAAGGGTCACTTTGTGATTATTATTCGGGGACCTAGCTGTTTGGGATAGTTGAAGCTTTGACTCTACTTCATGGCTGCAACCCAGTCAGCTTCTGGATGCCGCAATGCTTATTCTAGTGCATCTAGAATGCCCGGAAAATGGCACAAATAAGAGTTAAATTGGTGCAGCGGCTAAAGTGAGAGAGCAACTGTGCCGACAGTGCAGATAACATGGAGCATATTCATTTATTCGCTCGTTCAACTCCTATCTACAGAAGTTCTCTGACGATTCTGCCATCGTCGGCCTCATCACAGGCGACAATGACAGGGCGTACAGAGAACTGATCAAGGAGTTTGTGGACTGGTGCCAGCGGAACCGCCTCCGGATCAACGCGGGGAAAACCAGGGAGATGGTGGTAGATTTCCGCAGGCGCAGCCAGGTCCCCCCGACACCGGTGAACATCCAGGGAATGGACATCGGGAGGGTGAATTCTTATAAGTACTTGGGTGTTTACCTCAATAATAAATTGGACTGGACCGAAAACATTGATGCGCTATACAGAAAGGGCCAGAGCAGACTTTATCTGCTAAGGAGACTCGGGTCCTTTGGAGTGCAGGGGGCACTCCTAAGGACCTTCTACAACACAGTGGTTGCATCAGCCATTTTCTATGGAGTGGTCTGCTGGAGCAGCAGCATCTCAGCGGCGGAAGGGAAGAGACTCGACAAGCTGGTCAGGAAGGCCAGCTCTGTCCTGGGTTGCCCCCTCGAAAGTGCAGGTGGTGGGAGAGAGGAGGATGGTGGCAAAGTTAACATTGCTGCTGGACAACGACTCCCACCCCATGCAGGACACTGTCACTGCACTGAGTAGCTCCTTCAGTGACAGACTCCTTCACCCCAAGTGCATGAAGGAGAGATATAGGAGGTCCTTCCTTCCCGCTGTTGTGAGACTGCACAACCAGCACTGCTCCCAGCAGTCCAGTCAACAGTAACAGTTAAGAATACACAGAAAACTGATGACAATTTATCTTTGTCTTTACTTTTATTTATAATGAATGATCTCTTGCTATCCACTTTGCTGCTGTAACACTGTAAATTTCCCCAGTGTGGGACGAATAAAGGAATATATTATTATTCAGAGGCTGTTAAGAAAAACAGGGGCAGGTGGAGGTTCTCTCAGTCAATCCCCATTCCTTGAATACTTGAATAAGGGTGGGACATCCTGACACATAGACAGTAAAACGGTCCCAGTGTGGAAAGATAGGAATGTATTTTAATTGTATTTGAACCAACCCTCTGGCTGCATTTCACCTGGTCCTTTAACATATTGTGAATATTTCCACAGGTAAAGCGAGGTTCTATGGCCGGACCCTCGCGAGGAATGTCACTTTATGAGGATGAGGTAAACCTTGCATCGTTGCTTTATTATGTTAGGCTTTGTTCTCTTTTAAAGAGACGGGAAAGGTGAGAGGTGTCAATCTCCTCCCATTGGGAGCCTAAAGCTTCTTGTTGGTCTGGTGCAGTCTGTCACATAGCTCCTCAGGTACCACTCACTGTTCAATATTTGTGCTAGAGTTTGTCACGTAGCTGCTCAGGCACTGGTCAGACCACATTTGGAGTATTATGAGTAATTTTCAGCCCCATATCTGAGGAAAGATGTGCTGGCTTTGCAAAGGGTCCAGAGGAGATTTACGAGAATGATCTCAGGAATGATTGGGCTAAGGTATGCTGAGCGTTTGAAGGCACAGGGCCTCTACTTGCTGGAGTTTCGAAGGATGAGGGAGGACCTCATTGAAACTTACTGAATAGTGAAAGGCCTGGATAGAGCGAATGTAGAAAGGATGTTTTCACATGTGGGAGAGTCTAGGACTAGAGGTCATAGCCTCAAAATGAAAGGATGTGCCTTTGGAAAAGAGATGGGGAGGAATTTCTTTATTGAGAGGGTGGTGAATCTGTGGAATTAATTGCCACAGACGGCTGTGGAGGCCACGTCAATGAACATCTTTAAGGAGCAGATTGACAGATTCTTAATTAGTAAGGGTGTCTGGTTATAGGACCAAGGCAGGAGAATGGAGTTGAGCGGGAAAGATAGATCAGCCATGAAGGAACTTATGAACTTATGTACCTCTCCCCAACCTGTAGTTGTGCTACAGTTTCTCACATAATTCCTCGGGTATCTTTCCTTGTACAATATTTGTACAATATTTGTTCTATGGTTTCCCACATAGTTTCTCAGGTACCGCGCAGCAATAGAGTTGTTGCCTTACAGCGCCAGAGACCCGGGTTCGATCCTTCCCACAGGTGTTGGCTGTACGCAAATTGGCCTTTCTCCCAGTGACCTGCATGGGGTTTTTTCCGGGAGCTCTGGTTTCCTCCCGCACTCCAAAGACATAGAGGTTTGTAGGTTAATTGGCTTCGGTAAAATTGTAAATTGTCCCTAGTGTGTGTAGGATGGTGTTAATGTGCGGGGATCGCAGGTCAGTGCGGACTCGATTGGCGGAAGGGCCTGTTTCCGCACTGCATCTTTAAACTAAACTACCTCTCCCTGAACAATATGTATGCTATAGTTTCCCACATATGTTCTATGTTACCACTCCCTGTGTGGAAATTTGTACCACAGTTTTGCATACGGTTCCGCTGGTACCTCTCCCTGTACAATATTTGTGCCACGGTTTTACATATGATTCCGCTAGTCTGTTTCCTCTCTACAGTTTTCCCATGGTACATTTTCACTGCACAGAATCTGCTGAAGATTCCCAATTCATTTCTTGTGGAATACCTTTTCTGTACAGTATCTCTGGCATACTTTCCTCTGTCTTCTCTGGAGCTCAACAGACTCTCGTAACGCATCTTACGGAAAGAGTGCAGCCCTCCTTGTTTAGGAACCCTCTCCCTGATAAGATAATCCCGTGTCCAAACCTATGTTTTTCTAGGAAAGATTAATTGGAAAGTTGAAGCAGGCCAGGGCATACATGTCACTAGCAGGAAGCAATCAAGTCCCAAAGTACAGACCAGTGGGGCAGTTGCCTTTAGTTTGGTCTAAGGACCAAAGGGGTGGCACAGGGCACAGCAGTAGATTGCTGCCTTACAGTGCCAGAGACCCGGATTAGATCCTGACTCTGGGTGCTGTCTGTACAGAGTTTGTACGTTCTCACTGTGACCACATGGGTTTTCTCTGGATGCTTCGGTTTCCTTCCATGCTCCAAAGACGTGCAGGTTTGTAGGTTAATTGACTTCTCTAAATTGTAAATTGTCCCTAGTGTGTAGGATAGTGCTAGTGTATGGGGTGATCGCTGGTTGGTGCGGATTCGATGGTCCGAACGGCCTCTTTCCGTGCTGTATCTCTAAAGTCTAAAGTCGATAAAGTGAAATCTTGGGGTAAAAATGCATAGTTCCCCAAAAGAAGGGACACAACTGGACAGATCGGTGAGAAAGGCACATGGTAAGCTTGCCTTCATTGTCCAAGACATTGAGTATAAGTATTGGGACATCATATTACGGTTTTACAAATATTTGGTTGGGCCACATTGGCACAGAGTGTGCAGTTCTGGTAGCCTCGCTGTCGGAAGGTTGTGATACAGCTGGAGAGGATGCAGAAACGATTCACAGAAATGTTGCCTGGACTGGAAGACTTGAGTTATGAGGAGAGATGGATAGACACAAAGTGCATACTTTGGGGGTGGGGGGGAGAGACACCATTTTCACATAGAGGGTGGTACCTACATGAAATAAGTGGCCAGAGGAAGTGACGATAGGCGGGCACAATACAACCTTTGAAAGACACAGACAGTACATGGTTCGGAAAGTTTGGAGGGAGATGGACTGTGGGACTAGCTCAGTTAGGCAGCCAGGTTGGCATGGATGAGTTGGGCAGAAGGGCATGCAATGTAGACAGTTGCATAGCTGGGTAGCTGTATGAATAATGGGACCTGTTCTCCGGACAGCTCGCACTGACATACTCTCTGCCCTCTCCCTGCAGGCTGAGCATGGTGCTGAAACGGAAGAGCGGGGCCGAATCCTCATCTCGCTCCTGTACAGTAGTCAGCAGGGCGGCCTGATCGTGGGAATTATACGCTGTGTTCATTTGGCTGCCATGGATACCAATGGATACTCTGACCCATTTGTCAAAATGTATGTAAACCTCTCGCTGTTTGCTGCTTGCTGACCCCTTTCTCGTGTGGCAAGGCACCATCTCTTTCAAAATAGGGTGTTTGGATTCTTGTGTAGAAAGAAACTGCAGTGCTGGTTTATACCAAAGACAAACACAAAGTGCTACAGTAACTCAGCGTGTCAGGCAGCATCTCTGGAGATAAAGGATAAAACAAGAGACTGAGGCCTCGGTTTAGTAAACTAAACTAAATTGATGTTTCAAGGGTACCATCCTTTTTCTCCAGAGATGCTGCCTGACCCGCAGAGTTACTCCAACAATTGTGTGTCTGGTTTCTTCCCTGTTCTTCTGACAAATATCAATTTAGTTTAGTTTATTAAACCAAGACCTCAGCTCCCACAGTCTCTTTATTTGCTCCCTTAGACTGCTGATTTTTCTCCCTGGAACACTGGTTCTGCTTCCTCAAAGCGCCAGGTTTGCTCTCTCAAAGCATCGATTTTGCTTTCCTGGAGAGTTGTTCTATGCAACGATATGAGCACACAGGCGCAGTGGTAGAGTCGCCCCCTTACAGCGCCAGAGACCCAAGTTCGATCTTGACAATGGGTGGTGTCTGTACAGAGTTTGTACGTTCCCCCTGTGACCGCGTGGTGACCATGTGCTCCGGTTTCCTCCCACATCCCCAAAACATGCAGGTTTGTAGGTCAATTGGCTTCTGAAAATTGTTCCTGGTGTATAGGACATAGAGTTCATGTACTGGTAATCAGTGGTCGGCGCAGAATCTGTGGGCCAAAGGGCCTTCCAAAAACGCACTGATTTGTAGATTAATTGGCTTCTGTAAATTGCCCCTAGAATCTAGGATATGAAAGTGGAATAACATAGAAGTGTATGAGTGATGGTCAGTGTGGACTCGGTGGGTGAAGGGCCTGTTTCCAAATTGTAGCTCTAAACTAAACTAATATGAAAAACAATTATATATGAACCTCTATCGTTTACCTGGGAGTCTCTTCCATTGGCAGGGCTTTGGGTAAATAGTGATGACTGTCTGCAGTGAACAAGGCAGCTGAGGAGAGAATGTTCATCATGGTTACTTGCAAGGTTTATCCTCAGTCTCTCATTTTAGTTGAATTGTTCACACCGTTCAGTTTTCCTTTTTTTTCCTGGACAAGGAGCTTTTATTGCATAATCATAGTTACAAGTACTGCAAAGATCAAAACTGCCCAGCAGTTTTCAAAGATCATCGATCATCAACTTATTACATTATCATCTATACCCACCCCACCCCTCCTTGGCAACCAGCAGTCACAGAAGACCTTCAGAGTCCCTGTGGATATCACATGTTCCCTCTCCAGGGACACATGGACTTGACCGTAGACCTGGAAGGGGGAGGCAAGAATTTGACTCAGGAAGAACCCTCGACTGCCCGCTGCCTGGACCCTTGATGGCTATCTTGTCCATGCCCAGGAACAGTTCAGATTTCCTCTGTCCATCAGTCATTATCCTGGACAAATGTAAAGGAATATACATTGGTTACAAGGGGATAGAGAAAGTACGGTGGTGGCGCAATAGTAGTGTTGCTGCCTTACAGCGCCAGAGACCTGGGTTCAATCCTGACTACGGGTGCTGAAATTTGTACGTTCTCCCTGTGACTGCGTGGGTTTTCTCCAGCTGCTCCGGTTTCCTCCCATATTCTAAAGACTTGCAGGTTTGTAGGTTAATTGGCTTTGGTAAAGATTGTAAATTGTCCTTCGTGTGTAGGATAGCGTTAGTGTACGGGGATCGCTAATCGGCACGGACTCGGTGGGCCAAAGGGCCTGTGTCCCCACTGGAAATCTAAACTAAAATTAAACTAAGAAAGCCTGCAAAATAGCCTTGATCTAATTGAATGGCAAAAAGCAGTGCTAAATGGGCCCGTTCTGTCCCTATGGAGAATGTGTTGGTTCTTTGATCAAACCAAAGGCAGCTTCCCTGGTGGTCTGTTTTTTGGGACTTGATTCTTCCATCGAGTGACATATTTTCCCCACCTCATGAAACCCATGTCTTAGCATTCAGGGTAATCATTTGGAAATTTCACAACAATGTTTTTTGGCTTCTTTCAGCTGTCTCAAGCCTAACATGGGAAAAAAGACCAAGCAAAAAACACAGATCAAGAAAAAGACACTGAACCCTGAATTTAATGAGGTGAGATTTATTCATCTTGTATAAACATTCAGAGGAAGCAACGCCTTGTAATAGTCCTTCCAGATTTACTGCCTGGGTGATCCCTTACTCAAAAATGTTTGGCTTAATGGAAGAAACTTAAAACCAAAGTGACACAGTTGATATATCATCCATAAAAAACTTGTAGAGCCCAACATAGACCTCATGGTCTGGAATAGGTAACATTTGGGGTTGAGATTCTTCTTTAGACGGTGAATCAGGGGAGAGGGAAACCAGAGGAATGAAAAGGTACAGAGAATAAATGAATGAAAAGTATGAAAAGAACAAATCAAAGCCAGCAAGGATGATCAAGAAAAGATAGAGCCCACAATGGTCCGTTGCAGGCTGTGGAAAAGGTGATAGCGAGTAGATTTAAGCAGGGAAACTAAGCAGGATGCCAGAGAAACTAGTAGGACAACTAGGGTGGAGGAGGCATGGAAACAGACCGAATGCAAGGCCAGGTAGCATCTCTGGAGAAAATGGATAGGTGACATTTTGGGTCAGGACCTTTCTTCAGACCTGAAGAAGGGTCGTGATCCGAAACAACACTTATTTATTTTCTCCAGAGATGCTGCCTGACCCGCTGAGTCACACCAGCATTTTATGTCTGTGTTCAGATAAACGTTTCATACATTTATATAACCCGGATTAAGGCTTCTTATAAAGACGACAAATGGTTACATTATGGAGATACCAAGATTTAATCGCCTAACATCACAAAGCTGAGTGCATCTGCTGCAAATACAGCACAAATATATTAATCGTTATTATTGTTGGAAGCCATTATTGGTTTAACAAACAAAGCCTTGCAGTTGTGGGAAAGCAGTCCTATTTCACACCCGGACATCTGGTGATGGAGATGTGTACAGCCCTTGTTCATTATTTTCCCAGACAGTGTAAGGGTACATTCATAGGCAGGAGCCCCATTATAGAGTGTGTAGAAAGGAACTGCAGATACTGCTATATACCGAAGATAGATACAGTGCTGGAGAAACTCAGCGGGCCAGGCAGCAACTCTGGAGAAAAAGGATGGGTGACATTTCAGAACTTACCTCCAGTTCCCTGCCCTCTACTTTCAGTCTGAAGAAGGATCCTGACACGAAACGTCACCCATCCCAGACTATTTTTGTAAACCACCATTCACAATTACATGTTTCTAAAACAATAACTGCTCTTTGGGAAGAGTTTGAGCATATTGAGAGTCAGCAGATATCCCAAAGTATTATGCAGAGACCTTGTCCCAGTAGACTTCATAGAAACAAAGAAACTGCAGATGCTGGATTACAACAAAGGATACAAAGTGCTGGAGTAATTCAGTGGGTCCGGAGAACATGGATAGATGATGTTTCGTGTCGGGACCCTTCTTCAAACTGATTGTAAAGGGGCGGGGGAGTTGCAAGAGAGGAGGGGTAGAACAAAGTGTGGCAGGAAATAGGTGAGCACAGGCGAGGGGCAAGTGTCATTTAGAAATATGCAGCATGGAAATGAGACCTTCGACCCGACTTGCTCATGTCGACCAACAGGCCCCATCTACACCAGTCCCACCTGCCTGCATTTGGCCCATATTCCCTTAAACCCATCCTATCCATATAACTGTGTAAATGTCTCTTAAATGTGATAGTACCTGCCTCAACTACCTCCTCCGGCAGCTCGTTCCATACACCCACCAACCTTTGTGTGAAAAAGTTACCCTTCAGGTTCCTATTAAATCTTTCTCCCCCTCAACTTTAACCTATTAAATCTGTTCCCAGTCTTCACGCAGCCCGTTCCCTTCTTCAGGCTTCAACCCGATTGAATCTCTGCTGTTAATTTGCTTGTGGTATTATACAGAAGTACAGGATCATTGCGGTTCATCAGTGTGATTCCTGTTTCTGTAGGAATTCTTCTATGACATTAAGCACAGTGACCTGGCTAAGAAAACCCTGGAGCTCTCCGTGTGGGATTACGACATTGGCAAAGCCAATGATTACATCGGTGAGTTATGACTTGGAACAGGTACATTGTAGGGAGTGAGTACATCCTAAGTAAGGCACGGCATTCAGACTTTAGCTTTTAATTGGCTTCCGTTTGCAGATTCGTTGCTGTGAAATCAAAATCCACATGTGAGGGATTTTCACAATTAGCACAGTTCTTGCAGGTTGCTGAAATTTGACACAAAAACGTACACATTTGTACCATGCCACACCTCATTGTATTATCGTTAGATACAGCTGAACAGACGTCAGAAGGCAATTGAACAAGCAGGTCTAATGCGGTTGGATTTCCTCAGGTATGTTAGACCTGGAGGTTGCAGAAATATTGTTTTGTTTTGTTTTGTTTTAGGGCGCTGCTTCCTTTAATTTAGCTCTCTCATCCTGACTCAGCACTTTTGTGTTTGCCTGATTCCCACGGTGACAGCACTCTGTACTGCAGACACACGCAACAACGTCCGAAAAGTCCAATACGTATCTCTCAATCTGCTGCAATGCTTTTTCACTGTTTCTTTTGCCTGTGATCAGAGCAGAGTCCAATCATTTTTTAAGAGCCCTTATCAAATTTGTTTTGCTAAAAAGGATAGTCTCTTAATTGCTTCACACAATGCACACAAACTGGAAAGGATGCAGAAAAAAATGACTATATGTTGCCAGGACTCAAGGGCCTGAGCTATCGGGAGAGGTTGTGTAGGCTAGGACATTATTCCTTGGAGAACAGGAGGATGAGGGGTGATCTTATTAGAGTTTTACAAAATCATGAGAGGAATAGTTTGGGTAGATGCACAAAGCCACTTGCCCAGAGAAGGGGAATTGAGAACCAGAGGACATAGGTTTAAGGTGAGGGGAGTGGGGAAAAATGTAATAGGAACCTGAGGGGTAACATTTGCACACAAAGGGTGGTGGAGCAAGCTGCCAGAGGAGGTTGTTGAGGCAGGTACCATCGCAACATTTCATAGAAACATAGAAAATAGGTGCAGGAGTAGACCATTCGGCCCTTCGAGCTAGCTCCGCCATTCAATATGATCATGGCTGATCATCCAAAATCAGTACCCCGTTCCAGCTTTTTCCCCATATCCCTTGATTCCCGTAACCCTAAGAGCTCTATCTAGCTCTCTCTTGAAAACATCCAGTGAACTGGCCTCCACTGCCTTCTGTGGCAGAGAATTCCACAGATTCACAACTCTCTGGATGAAAAGGTTTTTCCTCATCTCAGTCCTAAATGGCCGACCCCTTATTCTTAAACTGTGACCCCTGGTTCTGGACTCCACCAACATCGGGAACATTTTTCCTGCATCTGCCCTGTCCAATCCTCTAAGAATTTTATATGTTTCTATAAGAACCCCTCTCATCCTTCTAAATTCCAGCGAATTCAAGCCCAGTCGACCCATTCTTTCATCATATGTCAGTCTTGCCATTCCGGGAATTAGCCTGGTGAACCTATACTGCACTTCCTCAATAGCAATAATGTCCTTCCTCAAATTAGGAGATGAAAATTGCACACTCAGCACAGCTCAGCAATTGCTCCTCAGCACTGTTACCAATTTGGCTGGCCCAATCGAAATGTAGATTAAAGTCACCCATGATAACCGCTGTGGCTTTGCTACGCGCATCCCTAATTTCCTGCATGATGCTATCCCCAACCTCCCCACTGATCTTTGGTGCTTTGTACACAACTCCAACAAGTGTTTTCTGCCCTTGGCTATTTCGCAGTTCTACCCATACTGATTCGACCGCATCCAAGCTAATGTCTCTCCTTGCTATTGCATGAATCTCCTCTTTAACCAGCAATGCCACCCCACCTCCTCTTCCTTTCTGCCATGTCTCCATAATTCCAACTATATCATATCCCTTAACTACTAACTGCAGATTCAATTCATCCACCTTATTTTGAATGCTCCTCGCATTAAGGCACAAAGCTTTCAGGATCGTTTTTCTTATCTCGCTTCTACTTTTTGATTCAGAAACATTTGGACAGGTACGTGAATAGGACAAGTTTAGAGGGATATAGGCTAATCGCAGGCAGGTGGGACGAGTATAGATGGGACATGTTGGTTGTTGTGGGCATATTGGACCGAAGGGTCTGTTTCCCCAATGAAAATAGACACAAAATAGTGGAGTAACTCAGCGAGCCAGGCAGCATCTCTGGAAAAAATGAATAGGTGACGTTTCTGGTCAGGACCCTTCTTTCGTCTGAAATCAGCATTTGCAGTTCCTGCCTAAACATTTTGGCTGTTTCCACACTGTATGACTCTGTGACTTTATGACAATTGTACCTGAATTCAGATTAATCACAAAATGTTCCTCTCATTCATTTCCACATGGTATCTAACATTTGGGCATCTATTCCACACAATGGAGTCAGTCACACATCATAAAACAGACCTTTCAACCCATCAGTTCTGCTCCGACTATCCAGCACCCAATTAAACTAATCCTATACTCATTCCATTTCATTCACCCCTATGTTCAATCCCTCGATTCTCCCACTCAACCACATACTTACAGCCAATTTACAGTGGCCAATTTGGGTGGCACAGTGGCGCAGCGGCAGAGTTGCTGCCTTACAGCACCGGAGACCCAAGTTCAATCCTGGAGTGTTGGAGGAAACTGGAGGACCCGGAGAAACCCCATGCGGTCACAGGGGAAACATACAAACTCCGTACAGACAGCACCCGTAGTCAGGATTGAACCCGGGTCTCTCGTGCTGTAAGGCTGCAACTCTACCATGATGCCACTGTGTCGAACAATTTCTGCTTTCCAAAGTACACTTCACAATCTGTCTAGGTAAAATGGATCTATGTTTTTAGGAATTCAGAAGAGGCGATATAATTGAAAGATATGCAAACACTCCCTAACTTACTCAAAAGGTGACTTAGATAAACTTGCAATTATGTAAACAATTCTGTACTCAGTCCCTAGTGCAATCAAGGCAGGTTGTGATTTCCACGACACTGTACCATCACTCAAGTTTACATCGGAAAGAAGCCGGGAATGGTGGCATGCTTACCCAGAAGGCCGCATGTCGCAGGAAGTGCCACAATGCCGAGAGATGGTGATTCCGACTTGTGTAAAACCTGATTTACATAAGAGTTCAAGGAATGTAACCCTTACGTGAGTCGGAGATTGCCTGTGTTAATATAGGAGAGTTTGACAGGATGAATGAAGAGACGCTCCATTCAGGGCGGCACAGTGGCGCGGTGGTAGAGTTGCTGCCTTATAGCGCCAGAGACCCGGGTTCGATCCTGACTACTGGTGCTGTCTGTACAGAGTTTGTACGTTCTTCATGTGACCCTGTGGGTTTCCCCCGGGTGCTCCGGTTTCCTCCCACACTCCAAAGACGTACAGGTTTGTTGGCTAATTGGCTTTGGGAAAAACTATAAATGGTCCCTAGTGTGTGTGGGATAGTGCTAGTGTACGGGGATCGCTGGTCGGCGCAGACTCGATGGGCTGAAGGGCCTGTTTCCACTCTATCTCTAAACTCTAAAGCTGTCAAGAACCAAACGTCATGGCCTCAGGAGGCAGAGTGTGAAGCCATGAGTGAGAAGAATTGTCATCACTCAGAGAGTTATGAGTCTTTAGTATTCCCTTCCAGTGAGGGTTGTAGTCATTTAGCTGTTGAGAATATGTAACTCTGATTAACTGTGAACCAACAGCCGTTCAAAGAGTGGCCAGATGGAGCTGATGCAAAAGTCAATCTTACTTCAGTGACAAAGAAAGCATGTGGCCTACACATGCTCCCATTTCCCTACATCTCTCCAAGGGACACATTTGGATGAGACCTGTCGGCCAATGTTGCCCAATTCAAGTCCCATCTGAGACCCACATTGGAAACTCAAAGTTAATATTCTAGTGCAATGTTGAGGATTCAAAACTTTAAAGGCTGGTTGTGCTACCTGAAACATCCGATTTGCATACTTCATTTACAGCAGTATGTTTTTAGAACTGTTAACTGTTTTATTAGAGTTGTTATTAGTTATTTTCTAATAACAACTATTAGAAAATAGTTATTGGGCAAATTGTGTACAATTGTCCTATTGTGCAAATAATAGGACATTATTGTGCAAATAATAAGACATTATTATGCAAATAATAGGACATTATTGTCCTAATTATGCAAAACTGGAGAAACATTTAGAAAATAATTACAAAATCTGAAAATATCAATTTGTAAATTACTTTCACTGTGAGGCAACCATGGTGTTGAAGAAGGGCGTTGACCCAAAATGTCACTTCCTTTTCTCCAGTTAGTTACTCCAGCCTTTTGTGTCTGCCGATGGTGTTTAAATATTTGAGTGCTTAGAGATGCGCAGAATGTGCAGAATGATATTGCTACCTGAAATGGAATGGCACATGGTTGAGGTGCAAAGGTTGGAAGGATGAGGCTGTGAAAGGTTAAAATGTCAGTCTTTCCCCCATCGTGGACAGGAAAAGAGCACAAAACCATTTGGCATGGTGGTGCAGCGGTAGAGTTGCTGCCCTACAGTGCTTGCAGCGCCAGAGACCTGGGTTCGATCCAGACAATGGGTGCTGTCTGTACGGACTTTGTACACTCTCCACATGATCTGCTTGGGGTTTTCTCCGAGATCTTCGGTTTCCTCCCGCATTCCAAAGGCGTCCAGGTTTGCAGGTTAATTGGCTTGGTATAAGTGTAAATTGTCCCCAGTGTGTGCAGAGTCCGGGAGCAGAGCAAGGACGCCCGTTGGCTGAGAAGACAAGTGAGTGCTAATTACAGTGGAAAAGGCAGTTTAAAAAGAGCGCCAAAAGGACGCTAGTAGTCAGTTTGAAAAGTCCGGGAGCAGAGCAAGGACGCCCGTTGGCTGAGAAGACAAGTGAGTGCTAATTACAGTGGAAAAGGCAGATAAATTGGACAATCAGGCAATTTAATTGGTGATATAAGTAAGACTTGCAAAAGGGTGCAGCCCTGTTCAGGTGCAGCCCAGTGAGGGAAGTGCGAGTCTTTGGCTGCGAGTCTTCGGCGAGGAGGCTGAGGTGAGGAGGGTACAATTGTTTTAAGCCAGACACAAGGTAATGGCGGAAAAGTTGGTGCACTGTGTTTCCTGCAGGATGTGGGAAGACAGGGATGTCGCTGGAGCTTCTGGGAGCTACACCTGCAAGAACTGTGTCCAGGTGCAGCTCCTGAAGGGACGTGTGGTGAAGTTGGAGAGGCAGTTGGATGACCTCAGGGCCATCCGGGAATGCGAGAGTTTCCTCGACAGGACCTATTGTGAGGCTGTCACGCCAAGGGTCCAGGTCGAGCGAAGGTGGGAGACTGTTTCAGGGGGGAGTGGACGTGGACTACAGGAGACCCCAATGGCTGTGCCTATTGCAAATAGGTATACCCTCTTGGGAACTGTCGGGGCAGAAGACGTTTGCAGTCCGAGTGGCGGACCTGTTGGCAAGGATACTCGACAGGGGAGACCGAAGTCAGGAAGAGCCGTAGTGGTCGGTGACTCCATCGTCCGAGGGACGGATAGAATATTCTGTGGCAGCAGGAGGGACTTGAGGATGGTCTGTTGCCTCCCTGGTGCCAGGGTTCAACACATCACGGACCGGCTTCAGAAAATCCTAGTGAGGGAAGGCGATCAACCTGAAGTCGTTGTGCATGTGGGCACGAATGACGTCGGGCGGAAGAGGAAGGAGGTGCTACAGCGGGAGTTTAGAGATTTGGGAAAAACACTGAGAAGTAGGACGTCGAAGGTGGTTATCTCTGGACTGCTACCGGTACCTCGTGCTGGTGAGGCCAGGAACAGAGAGATAGAGGGTATGAATATATGGCTGAGGGGCTGGTGCAGAGAGCAGGGATTTAGATTTCTGGACCACTGGGATCTCTTCTGGGCTAGGGGTGACTTGTACAAAAGGGACGGGTTACATCTTAACAGCAGGGGAACAAACATTCTGGCAGGCAGGTTTGCTAGTGTGACACCTGTGGCTTTAAACTAAGTAGTGGGGGGGAGGGGTTGACAAATTGTGAATATGAAGATGAGGTAAAAAAAGGGAATACAGGAGATATTGCAAAAGACTCTCGGAAGAATGGGAACAGAAGTTCTAGAGGGGAAAAGAAATTAAGGGCAGGGCCAATTGTGACCGATGTGAGAGGGGAGGTGAATACAGAAGTTAAAGTGTTGTACTTAAATGCGCGTAGTATAAAAAATAAAGTGGATGAGCTTGAGGCTCAGTTAGTCATGGGCAAGTATGATGTTGTAGGGATCACTGAGACATGGCTACAAGAGGACCAGGGCTGGGAACTGAATATTCAGGGGTACACAACGTATAGAAAAGACAGACAGGTTGGCAGAGGGGGTGGGGTTGCTCTGATGGTAAGGAATGATATTCATTCCCTTGCAAAGGGTGACATAGAATCAGGAGATGTTGAATCAGTATGGATAGAAATGAGAAATTGTAAGGGTAAAAAGACCCTAATGGGAGTTATCTATAGGCCCCCAAACAGTAGCCTCGACATAGGGTGCAAGTTGAATCAGGAGATAAAATTGGCGTGTCAAAAATGTAATGCTACGGTGGTTATGGGAGATTTCAACATGCAGGTAGACTGGGAAAATCAGGTTGGAAATGGACCCCAGGAAAGAGAGTTTGTAGAGTGCCTTCGAGATGGATTCTTAGAACAGCTTGTACTGGAGCCTACCAGGGAGAAGGCAATTCTGGATTTAGTGTTGTGTAATGATCCTGATCTGATAAGGGGACTAGAGGTAAAAGAGCCATTAGGAGGCAGTGATCACAACATGATAAGTTTTACTCTGCAAATGGAAAGGCAGAAGGGAAAATCGAAGTGTCGGTATTACAGTATAGCAAAGGGGATTACGGAGGCATGAGGCAGGAGCTGGCCAAAATTGACTGGAAGGAGGCCCTAGCAGGGAAGACGGTAGAACAGCAATGGCAGGTATTCCTGGGAATAATGCAGAGGTTGCAGGATCAATTTATTCCAAAGAGGCGGAAAGACTCTAAGGGGAGTAAGAGACACCTGTGGCTGACAAGGGAAGTCAGGGACAGCATAAAAATTAAGGAGAGAAAGTATAACATGGCAAAGAAGAGTGGGAAGACAGAGGATTGGGACTCTTTTAAAGAGCAACAAAAGTTAACTAAAAAGGCAATACGGGGAGAAAAGATGAGGTACGAGGGTAAACTAGCCAATAATATAAAGGAGGATAGCAAAAGTTTTTTTAGGTACGTGAAGAGGAAAAAAATAGTCAAGGCAAATGTGGGTCCCTTGAAGACAGAAACAGGGGAATTTATTATGGGGAACAAAGAAATGGCAGACGAGTTAAACCGTTACTTTGGATCTGTCTTCACTGAGGAAGATACACACAATCTCCCAAATGTTCTAGGGGTCGGAGAACCTAGGGTGATGGAGGAACTGAAGGAAATCCACATTAGGCAGGAAATGGTTTTGGGTAGACTGATGGGACTGAAGGCTGATAAATCCCCAGGGCCTGATGGTCTGCATCCCAGGGTACTTAAGGAGGTGGCTCTAGAAATAGTGGAAGCATTGGAGATCATTTTTCAATGTTCTATAGATTCAGGATCAGTTCCGGTGGATTGGAGGATAGCAAATGTTACCCCACTTTTTAAGAAAGGAGGGAGAGAGAAAACGGGTAATTATAGACCAGTTAGTCTGACATCAGTGGTGGGGAAGATGCTGGAGTCAATTATAAAAGACGAAATTGCTGAGCATTTGGATAGCAGTAACGGGATCATTCCGAGTCAGCATGGATTTACGAAGGGGAAATCATGCTTGACAAATCTACTGGAATTTTTTGAGGATGTAACTAGGAAAATTGACAAGGGAGAGTCGGTGGATGTGGTGTACCTCGACTTTCAGAAAGCCTTCGACAAGGTCCCACACAGGAGATTAGTGGGCAAAATTAGGGCACATGGTATTGGGGGTAGGGTACTGACATGGATAGAAAATTGGTTGACAGACAGAAAGCAAAGAGTGGGGATAAATGGGTCCCTTTCGGAATGGGAGACAGTGACCAGTGGGGTACCGCAAGGTTCGGTGCTGGGACCCCAGCTATTTACGATATACATTAATGACTTAGACGAAGGGATTAAAAGTACCATTAGCAAATTTGCAGATGATACTAAGCTGGGGGGTAGTGTGAATTGTGAGGAAGATGCAATAAGGCTGCAGGGTGACTTGGACAGGTTGTGTGAGTGGGCGGATACATGGCAGATGCAGTTTAATGTAGATAAGTGTGAGGCTATTCACTTTGGAAGTAAGAATAGAAAGGCAGCTTATTATCTGAATGGTGTCAAGTTAGGAGGAGGGGGAGTTCAACGAGATCTGGGTGTCCTAGTGCATCAGTCAATGAAAGGAAGCATGCAGGTACAGCAGGCAGTGAAGAAAGCCAATGGAATGTTGGCCTTCGTAACAAGAGGAGTTGAGTATAGGAGCAAAGAGGTCCTTCTACAGTTGTACCGGGCCCTGGTGAGACCGCACCTGGAGTACTGTGTGCAGTTTTGGTCTCCAAATTTGAGGAAGGATATTCTTGCTATGGAGGGCGTGCAGCGTAGGTTCACTAGGTTAATTCCCGGAATGGCGGGACTGTCGTATGTTGAAAGGCTGGAGCGATTGGGCTTGTATACACTGGAATTTAGAAGGATGAGGGGGGATCTTATTGAAACATATAAGATAATTAGGGGATTGGACACATTAGAGGCAGGAAACATGTTCCCAATGTTGGGGGAGTCCAGAACAAGGGGCCACAGTTTAAGAATAAGGGGTAGGCCATTTAGAACGGAGATGAGGAAGAACTTTTTCAGTCAGAGAGTGGTGAAGGTGTGGAATTCTCTGCCTCAGAAGACAGTGGAGGCCAGTTCGTTGGATGCTTTCAAGAGAGAGCTGGATAGAGCTCTTAAGGATAGCGGAGTGAGGGGGTATGGGGAGAAGGCAGGAACGGGGTACTGATTGAGAGTGATCAGCCATGATCGCATTGAATGGCGGTGCTGGCTCGAAGGGCTGAATGGCCTACTCCTGCACCTATTGTCTATTGTCTATTGTCTATTGTCTATTGTGTGGTAATGTGCGGGGATCATTGGTCGGTGCGGTCACGCGCTGTATCTCTAAACTAAACTAAACTAAACAATGGGTGGCGCATTGGTGCAGTGGGTAGAGCTCTATCTCACAGCGCCTGAGATCCAGGTTCGATCCTGACCTCAGGTCCTGTCTGTGGAGTTTGCACTTTCTCCCTGTGACCATGTGTATTTCTTCCAGGTGCTCCGATTTCCTCCCAAATCCCAAAGACGTGTGGATTTGTAGGTTAATTGGCCTCTGTAAATTGCCCGTGGTGCGTAGGGAGTGGTTGGTATGGACTTGGTGGGCCGAAGGGCCTGTTCTCATGCTGTACCTTTAAATCAAGATCAAAAAAGCTCATGGCTTTCCCTTGGAAAAAAACAGCAAGAAACAGTTAAAATCTGACGCAGGCAACTCCTACCACCTCCGGTCACCTCTCTCCACCACCTCACCTCCATCTACCACGACACACCCTCACCAGCCCCCCCTTCCACAATCCCCTTCTCCCATCAAACAGTAGCCCCGGCTATACCTTATTATTGAAAGACACAAAGTGCTGGAGTAACTCAGCAGGTCAGACAGCATCTCTGGAGAACGTGGATAAGTGACGTTTCGGGTTGCTGGATGCTGCCTGAGCCGCTGAATTACTCCAGTATTTTGTGTCGTTCCTTGGTAAATCAGCATCCGGAGTTTTTTGTTTCTACAATACCTTAATGTGGTTGCTACAGAATCAGGCGAAGATCAGAAACTCAGCAAAGGCTCTTCCTGCATCTGGCACCTCCCAGGAAAATTACATTAAAGTCATTTACTCTGACTTTTAAACTTAAACTGATCACCTTTCGGCACTGTCACTCAGATTGTAACATGTTGACAATTTGTTCAGCCTCCCATTCATCCATCTCTGATCAATCGAGTTAGGCTGCAATTGAACTAGTAATATTGTCTAAATCAGAGAAAGTCCACCTTAAGCGGATTAGTCCTGTCCTCTAAGAATGCTAATCCTATTATAGTTGTAAAAGATCTGTTGGCATTATGAGATATTCCTGTGCTGAGTTAGTTTATTATTGTCACGTGTACCTGTTATGTTTTTCACATGTACTTCTTATGTTTTGTGTTGGGTAAGAGCTTGAGTACTCGAGTATTCAACATGATTTTACTTTAACTTTTTCATCACTCAGCTTCCTGAGACTTTCTATGGGTTGAGGTTAATTATTGTCACAGGTACCAAAGCACAGTGAAAACTTTTGTTTTGGATACTATCCAATCAGATCAGATAATATTATACATGAATACAATCAAGTCAGACTCAAGAACAATATGTAGAGCAAAGGGGAAGATACAGAGTGCAGAATATAGTTCTCAGTATTGTAGCGCACAAGTTCCATAGATGAAGTCCAATGTCCGCAATGGGGTAAAGGTGAATCAATTAGTGCCTTAGCTTATGGAAGAGCTGTTCAGAATCCTGATAACAGAGGGAAGAAGCTGTCCCTGAGTCTGGTGGTACGCGTTTTCAAGCTTCTGTACCTTCTGCCCAATGGAAGTGGGGAGAAGAAGGAATGACGGGTATGGGACAGGTCTTTGATTATGTTGGCTGCTTTTCTGAGGCAACGTGGTGTAGATGGACTCATTGGTGGGGAGTCTGGTCTGTGTGATGGACTGAGCTAGAAAGGAATTGGGGTTATTTCAGCCTTTGCTTGAATGGAGTCTCCCTTAAGATGCAGGCTCCTTCAGGTGGTGAACGTGTAACTCACTTACTGAGGTAAAAGAGGAAGCAGACCGAGGGACAAGGACGGACACATGGGAGTGAGCACTCCGCTGCTGGGGGAAGGAACAAAGGAGGACCTGGCTTGGGGGACACGCCGTGAGGGCGGGGGGAAGAACCATGGGGAACCAGTGTGGGGGGACCGCCATGAGAGAGGGGGAAGAGCAATGGACAATGGAGAACCTGGCTTGGGGGGACTGCCGTAAGGGAGGGGGAGGGAGGGAGAACAAAGGGGGACGTGGCGCGGGGGTACTTTGTAACTTTGTATGCGTCCTTCATGGTCGACTATTTGCATTCCTTGGGTATGCAAGCAAAGAATTTCACTGTGACATGTCACATGTGACAATAAAGTATTCATTCATTCATTTATTCAACTCCTTCTAACAGAGACTGAGCTGCTGTCTATTTTTGACATTTCCTGTTTACTTTTACTTCCTATTATAGAGACATTGAGCTATGCAGCAGGAAACGGGCCCTTCGGCCCAACCTTTCCATGCTAACTAACCGAGCTAGTCCCACTTGCCTGCGTCTGACCCATATCCCTCCAAGCCTTTCCTATCCATGCACCTGTCCATATGTCTTTTAAATGTATTTATACACATCTCTATCACTTCCTCTTGCAGCTCGTTCCATAGACCCACCACCCTCCACCTCAACTGAAATAGTTGCCCCTCGGGTCCCTTTTTGCCTGATAATTATTTGACAAGTAACATGTTCTTCAGCTTCAGTCCAGTTGAAAATCAGAGAGTCTGAAGAAAAGTCTCGACCCAAAATGTCACCTATTCCTTTTCTCCAGAGATGCTGCCCGACCCACTGAATTTATTCCAGCATCTTTGGTGTAAACCAGCATCTACAGTTCCTTCCAACACCTCCAGTGTCAGTCAGGTTGTGACTAACTCGAAACTAGCCGGTAATCTAACCTGAATCTTGCTATAAGACCCAAGGCATTCACTCAGTGCAACAACAACTTACATTTGTGTAACATCACTGTGGAAATAGATCATCCTCAACACCATAAGGAGGCTTAAGTTGAGATGCACGGAATTGACCAAAAGCATGAAGAAACAAGAAACTGCAGATGCTGGTTTACAAAAAAAGACACACAGTGCTGGAGAAACTCAGCGGGTCAGACAGCAACTCTGGTGAAAATGGATAGGCGACATTTTGGATTGGCACCCTTCTTCCCGAAACATCTGTCTGTGTTCTCCAGAGATGCTACCTGACCTGCTGAGTTACTCCAGCACTATGTGACTTTCTTTGAACAAAACTATGGATTATTTTGCTGATAAATGATCTTGGATTCAAGTCTTGCATATCTGCAAACTTAGACTAACTGTCACAATACTTGTGAGGGTATTGCTCCAGTAGTAGTGTCAAGTACTCAAGTTAGTCAAGTATTACCTTGAAGGGCTTAGCTGTAAGTCTTGAGGCCTGATATTGGATAGAAATGTTCAGTTAATCATAGTCTAACTGTCGTGACTAAGTTCCAGGAGAAGAATTAGGCCATTCGACCCATCAGGTCTACTCAACCATTCAATCATGGCTGATCTACTTTCCCTCTCAACCCCATTCTCCTGCCTTCTCCCCATAATCCCTGACACCTGTACTAATCAAGAATGTGTCAATCTCCACCTTAAATTGGAGAACTATCTTCATTGTCTTCCTTGTTCCTTTGATGTTCTTTGCTTCTAACACCCTGTTCCTCTCCTCTTAGGCGGTATTATTCTGGGCATCAATGCCAAAGGAGACTGCTTGAAGCACTGGTATGAATGCCTGAAGAACAAGGATAAGAAGACTGAACGCTGGCACACACTGTACAATGCAAACCCTATCCCCAGTGATTGAGGAGTGTCCAATCGAGCCAAGGTTTTACTTACCACCATTATTCACTTCCCTTTCCATTCCCTTTCTTTGTTCCTCTCCTCCTGCTTAAGACACTTTGATGAAGGGTCACCATCTTCATGAAAAATATTTAACAAACATTAATCCTTTGTTGACATTCTAGATATGTGTTGATATAATCCCTCCGGAACATTACCACATCAGACATACAAGCTGCCACTGTGAGAAAAATTATGCATGATTCTTCCGGCATTATTTCTCTTTAAAATGGTGCCAAATTATGTACTGGAAAGAGTTTGTTCCATTACGTTCCTACATGGGTTTGTGGCTCTGTCTGTACTTTAAGTAAATAAACTCACTCTGGCAAGAACCAGCTGAACTACACATTGAGCTGAAGGACCATGAGCACATTTTGCTAGATAAATGCTACAATATATCTTGACCAGTACAGGCAGGAGACTAGACTATTGCCTCTGGGAAGCAGCCCTCAGTTTTCAACCCCCTCCTCTTGACCTACACTCACCAGGGCAGCACAGTGGCACAGCTGGTAGAGCTGCTGCCTCACAGCGTCCGAGACCCAGTTTTGATCCTGACCTTGGATGCTGTCTGTGGAGTTTACACATCTCCCTCTGACGGCATGCGTCTCCTCTGGGTGTTCCAGTTTCCTCCCACGTCCCAAAGACATGGGGTTTATGTTAATTTACCTCTGTAAATTAGCTTCCAATGTGTAGGGAGTGGAGGAGGAAGTGGAATAACATAGAACTAGTGTGGACTCGATGGGCCGAAAGGCCTGTTTCCATGTTGTATGTCTAAACTAAAACTAATTTAAAATAAATACAACTTCCCACCCTGGAGGCAGATAGTATTTTGGGAAGGAATTTGCCTGGAATCTGACCTTTTTAAATGACACAAGGAATGGAAAGTGCTTCTTAAACAACATTGAACCCCAGTGGCTAAAGTTTGACTAATTGCTAAGGTCAGATGATTTGTGTTCAGGTTTGTTACAGAAGGAATTAATGTTTTCAATGCCCTAAATATAATGTGCTAGAGTTGGATGTTCAGGAACTGATCCATTAAAATTGAAAATTACGTACAACTCTCACTTATTAAAAATGAGGGTGGAGAATTGTAAATTGGATACCAGATAGCCAGTCATCTAGAAACTATGGGTAGGGATCGAGTGACCGGACCTTCTTGTAAACCTTCGATTGATCAGAGGGGCCCCACATAGAGGGGGATTATGCCTGTCATGGGAGTGGCCAGTTTAGGCCAGTAGTCATAGTTCAGTTTAGAGATCCAGCATGGAAACAGGCCCTTCAGCCCACTGAGTCTGTGCCGACCAAGAATCACCCATAGGCTAGTTTTATCCTGCACACTAGGGACAATTTACAGAAGCCTATTAATCTACAAACCTGTCTTTGTAGTGTGGGAGAAAACCGGAGCACCTGGAGAAAACCCACGTAGTCACATGGAGAGCATACAACTCCATACAGACAGCACATGCTGTCCGGATCGAACTCGGGTCTCTGACGCTGTAAGGCAGCAATTCTACCGCTGCGTCGTCTCTGGATGTCATTTCTATGGTCTTAAAGACGTCATTCCATGAAGTCCCTCATTGAGCTTGTTTAGTTTAGTGTAATATATTATTCTCAGCTGTGCTGAGGTGTCCAGTCAGAGAATATACTATACATGAATACAACCAAGCTGTCCACAGTGCACAAATAAAGGATAAAGGGCACCACAGTTAGTGCAAAGTCTGATAAAGTTCAATAATAAATCATTCAAATGTCTCCATTGAGGTAGCTGGAAGGTTGAAACTTAAGACAGTTTATTGAGCCACCAAGGAAACTGCCCAACAGCAGTACAGTAAGTAGGGATGACGTGTGGGTAGTCACATTGGCAGCACCTGTGTACATCAAGGATTGGCAGCACCTGTGTACATCAAGGATCTTGTTTGCTAGAACTGTTTACTATATTTATGAATTACTTAAATGTCAAGAAAGCCTTGTGTTCAAATTTACAGATAACACAAAATATTGCATGCGGTTTAGACCGAAGCATTAATTGAGGGCTGTTGTACTAAAACAAAGGGTAGCACTTCATCAAACAATATCAGCATAGGCAAACGTAAGGTTGTCCATTTTGGACATTAAGAAAGTAGCACTTCCAAACCAGTGGAATGCTGGAAGCAGTGGAGGTCCATAGAAACGTAGGGTAGAAGTGGGAGGAGATGTCAGTGCACACAGATCATTACCATGTCATGGGAAAGGTAAAAGGCCGGAGGAGGCACAAGTAGACCTGATGTTCTTAGGCACTCCACAACCCCTCCTCAACAGATGCTGCTCAATCTGCTGAGTCCCTCCAGTAATTTGCTTTATGCTTGAGGCTGAGAGAACTGTGGTACAAGGAGACAACAGTTATGCTTCAGCTGTACAAACCCCTGGCCAGAGTGCAATGGGCATTTCTGGGCACCACGTTTAGTTTCGCTGATTGTCATGTTTTCCAAAGTACAGTGAAAAACTTTTTTGTTGCGTGCTATCCAGTCAGCGGAAAGATTATACATGATTACAATCAAGCCGTCCATAGTGTACAGATACAGGATAAAGTTAATAACGTTTCGGGCAAGATAAAATCCAGTAAAGTCTGATTAAAGGTAGTCCGAGGATCTCCAATGAGGTAGATGGCAGGTCAGGACCGCTCTCTAGTTGGTGATAGGATGATTAGGAAGAACATGCCAGACTTGAAAGGTGTGTTCCATTTCTTATCTGGGCCTTCAAGCATTAAATTAAGATGAATAATTAAACAAAGTAGGGTTGTGCTCCATGGAATTTGCAAGTAGTTGATGGCAAATGGGTCACGGAAGTTTAAACATCCTTTCTGCAAATTGGAATTTCTGTTCAATTGTTAATCTTTGATTGGGATATTAATAGATCATTGTTGAGCGACAATACTCACCGAGTTGGACACAAAGTAGGTTATTTGGCTTGTGTAAATTTCCCCTATTGTGCACGACATGAAACGAGTGTGAACGGGTGATCGATGGTCAGCGTTGACACGATGGGCCAAAGGACCAGTTTCCACACTAATCTCTCTAAACTCTAAACCTCTTTTGTTCTATTTTCAGCAATATCAAGCCACAGGCAAGGTGAAGAGACCAGTATTAAAAGGGAAAATAAATTAAATTCAAATGCTTAAATCTGCAATGGGAAACCACTGAACATTTGTGGATGATTTAATTATTGTGACATTGAGCTGCTAAATAAGAAAAAAGAAGGGGATTAGGTCATTTGTACTTGCCTCCCTTTGTGTAAGATTATTAATGCATACTGTGCCCTTATCTCATTAACCCTGGAGCAAGGTTATGACGTCAGCAGGGGGAAGTTCTGCGTTAGGCTGCCACTTATCATGATCTGAAAGCTTAAATCATGAACTTCAAGGGAGATTACTTTGGATTGTACAGGGTATGTGGCAGTGAGTCAGAGCAGAAAGTCAGAGCAGTGAGCCCAGCCAGTCCAGGCTGGCATCTATGTGCTATTACAAGTGTATACATGTTCCTGTATTCCCTTCTTCCTCTTCTGCTTGTGCAGCCTCCTCATAATACAAGTTCCTCTTATAGAACGGAAACAGGCCCTTCAGCTCAACTGGTTATCCATAAATGGGCTCTGCATGGATGGGTTGTCCATGAATGGGTTGCATATGGATGGGTTGTCCATGAATAGACTCTCCGTGGATTGGATGTCCATGGAATGGTTGTCCATGAATGGGCTCTCCAAGGATAGGTTGTCTGTGGATGGTTGTCATGAATGGGCTCTCCTGGAAAGGTTTGTCGATGGATGGGTTGTCCATGAATGGGCTCTCAATGGATAGGTTGTCCATGGATTGTTGTCATGAATGGGTTCTCCATGGAATCGCACTCAATGGATGACCTGTTACTGTGGTTACTGAGCTTGGCTCCATCATCATCCATGGATGATCCATAATCAAACGCTATGGGAAGAAGGTGGGAAAATGGGAATGAAAGGGAAAGATAGATTAGCTATGATTGAATGGTGGAGTGGACTCGATGGGCTGAATGGCCTAATTCTGTTCCAATGACTTATGAACGTATGGAGACACTCTCATCCCTTACCCTGGAGAGTTCAGTCACGTAAATTTTGGAAATTTAATCCGAAGAACATTAGATTGTCACTCCCGAGCATTTTGGAGGATTAATACCAAATCAAATAATAGTTATGATCGGTTTTAATTAAAACCATATAATATTTAACTATCGTGGCACATCAACAAATTTTACCTATACATCTAATGACTCCCTAAATATGGAATTCTCCTGAAAAGCAATTTGGTTATTAAGGCAAGAGTATCTGAGCATTGTGGATTGAACCTCTTAGTAAATTCATGTGTTTTATTTGTACAAACTATTAATTTCTAGCTTTTTCAGGCTTCTAATCCAAGTTAAGTTAGTAGTTTGGTGTGACAGTATACCCTAAAGCAAGTTCAATAATAATACCAGCGGGCAAAACTGGAATAATGCTCAGACCAAGGCATCCTCTTTACTAATGGTTGACAAATCTTGGGCTTTATATTCTTTTTAATAGGAACTCATGGCCAGGATTAGGGCAATTGAAACATCATCTCCAGGTATGGACCTGATGACAAACTGGGCGCAATGCCACCAATTCAGATGGTGACTCACTGTATAAGGTGAGACAGATGCAAGCTGATCAGTGCCTTAATTCTGTTTACCTGTAACTTTCCCGTTACAGAGAGCTGCAATCGGGCGATGTTTTGAGATTTTCGAGTGATAAATAGGAAGTAGACATTGATCACCTTGTTCTTTCACCTTTGAATATGACTAATACTAACCAGGAATAAAGGTCGAAAGAATTATCACTTATGCTGCGGTGGCCCTGACTGAACGGAGCTGGGGTGAGCTGTTGGTCTGACAGCAAAACCATTGACTATAATACATCCAAATCAATCTCCAACAGAGGCAGAAATAATTGTATTATCAGGTTGAAACTCGAGTTTGGGCGGGTCTCTTCATATTGTGTGTGGAGATAATCTGACCCTTGCAGAATTATTCTGTTTGAGCTTAATACAAGGTGAAAATGGAAGATATACAGTTGTTCCTTCTGCAGTTCTTTGAGCCCTCATCTGCTGGAGGCTAAATTCTTCTCCAGGCATTTACTGCCTCGCGAATAAATACAACAGTAACAGCTACTTGTAAATTTACGGCACTTCTAGCATAGTGAAACAGCACAACGCATTTCATGGGAACAGAATGTGACACTAATTCATATAATGGCATTTTAGGATAGAGAGTCAAGAGTGTTTTAAAGTCATATGTCCCAAATCAGAATGAAATGGAACAAAACAGATCAAACAAAACTGAATTTTACAAATGTCTTGAAGAAGGCACAGAGGTTCAGAGAGGCGTAGGGAGAGAATTCCAGAACATTTCCAGACAGCTGAATGGTGAGCAAAATTAACTTTGTTCTTTCGTAGGCTGATTGTAAACTTTAACTTTAATATTAGTGAGGCTGTACTAGCAATTCAGTTGATGTAGAATGAATGGCTGTCCATTTTTTAACGTACTACCATAGAGACACAAATTCCAAGTATTCAGAGTTAAAACTGAACAATCTGAACTACATTGGGGGAACGTTTAAATGCATGAAAGTTCGTCTGAAAGATTTTTAAAAATTAGATTGACAAAGAATCGTTGTCTAATACACAAATCTTCATTAGTGGACGGTGGGAGGACTTTGGAAGAAAAAATACATATAACTCAATATTTCCACAAACAGCTGTCTTGAAGGAAAATCCATCCCTTCCAAATAGAGAACTAATAAAATAATCATTGTCTTCCTGTTGCACTTTTTTTTTAAAAATCCAACTCTGCCAATGTTCGACCAAAGACTTTGACTGTAAGTCTGTTGAGGACATCTTGTCTAACAGCCTGGAGATTGGAGATGAATATGAGGAGCAAGTGGGAAGAAACAAATGGTGATGGAATGATCTCGTACCTTAAGGTGTCTTGAATTCTTTGAGAATAAGATATGATACAGTATTTAATCAAATGTGATGGGAATTGCTTGTCTTGGAATGTAATTAGATTCATTTTCTGCTGAATTAATTGGCCAGACGGTTTGACAGCTCTGATGCCTTCTCTGGTGGCTCATGGTCCCCAGGTCCCCATTGAGCTGACAGCTTGACTTCACACCAATTTAATTTTCATCACTGAAGCTTAAATTTCAGGTGAACACTTTCTAGAATAGTGCATTTGTGGACGTTTGTGACCATATTTATAATATGCAGTCAGGGTAAATTCACCCTACACCTAATTTTCTCTATTTTTGTAAATAACGCTATCTGGTGCAGAATAGTAGATTTGACTGTGCACATCGCTGAGTATGTGAAGTTAGTATACTTAACATTACAGTATTACAGCATTATGCAGCTGTGCTAGTGGGTACAGCATCCTGTATAAACAGCTTCTAGAGCCTATGTCTGAAGTTGGATCTTTTATTACGTAAATGGTTTTAGCCCTTATTTCATCCCTATGCATCCCCGAAGCGTATCACAATATTACAGGACTCATTTAGATGTACAGCCACTAACAATGGCAGGGTCACCATCCACAGGCCATCGGGCTAACATTCATCCTGCATCCCAGGACTGTCAATACCACTCCGTTAGGCTTCGTGGAGTGACAGTGACTCGCTGGGGTTTTCAGGAGTGACACCAAGACAAGCTGCTAGCACATTCACACTTGCTACGCTTTGGCAGAATTGGCCCGCTGAGATTCCATGTAGACTTGCCAAAACTTACCAAATCTCACCAGGATAAAATGGAGCTTCCTGCAACCTCGTGAATATGGATATACAGTTTCTCAATAAATGGGTTCTGTTCATTTTTTACCAAATCTCTACTAATTGTATTCCGTGTGGGTTTGTTTGGGGGTTGGGAAATTATTAGTTAAAGAGAGCTGCAATACACAACTGCCAAAACAGATGTGTATAGCAATTCATTCTTCCCTCGCACAATTAAAGCATGGAATAGTCCTCACCCTACTATAGTTACTCAACCAGACACAACTAAATTTAAGGTAGCTCTTCTTCTCCATGAAGCCCTTCTTGCTTAAGTCCATACTCCGCCACCTCCAGTTTAAATTCCATTTGGAATATTTTGGAGGACCAAGAACATTTGGTGGCAAAATGGGGATCGTTACTTGCAAGATTTTCTGCCTTTTGCTTTTCAGCGTTCAAATGCACACTGTACTATTTTCCACATCTACAACTTGAGATGGATCTCAAACAGACCCTATAATCTCTGTCTCTTTGCATCTCTTTATCTCTCTGTAATCTACTTGCTGCTATGAATTAAGGCAGTGCATGTTGCTACATATCAGGCACTTCTGACGACCACCTAAAATTGGGGGCTTTTGAGGGGGGTGGGGGATGAGAAATAGTTGTTTAGTTTCAGTGGATAATCAGATCTAATTTGATGCTAATATTTTAAAGATATCACATCCAGAAAATGCCACTCGGTATGCTGATAGCAAAAGATGTTTGTAGCCCCTAGCTCTGTTTTCAGCAGCATGTAATACCTTCTTAATCAGCATGCCCAAACTGATTACCTTGAAATCTGCATGATGTTTGGAGTGAACTTGGGTTCAAGGATGCATAAAAGAAGTAAGACTTAATTTTGTATTGAGGTGCCTGCAATATTGAGAGCGTCTTCTGGTGCATGTAGATATAAAACTCTATTAATCACTTTCTCCTGATGATGCTTATAAAGTGATACCACATTACTACTGCCTCGCTCTGTTGATTTACACATCCAGCCTTTGAATCGCGTCTGACCTTAAATCCGTGGAATAACAAGGAACTGCAGATGCCGGTTTATACTCGAGATGGACACAAAATGGTGTAGTAACTCAGACTCCTCTCAATAGACAGAAATGTAAAAAGGTAGCGCAGTTTAGTTTAATGACAGCCGTGAGTCGTGACCACCTTACGTTGGTGAGGGCAGAAATGAACATTGCACTAAAAGACACAAAGTTCTGGAGTAACCCAGCGGGTCAGGCAGCATCTCTGAAGAATCTGGATAGGCGACATTTCGGGTCGGAACCCTTCTTCAGACTTGATTGTATTAAATCTATGGTGCAGATGGGTGAAGACATTGCTGCCTGGAAATTGGAGCCATGAGCACGCACAAGTCATACACACAAGCAATTTAACCCAAGTTCGATCATGCTGACAATCAATTTTGGATAGAACCCCCCCCCCCCCCCCCGAATGGAAATGGACCCAGGCATTCTGAGTGTAAATCACACGAGGGCTTTACAGCATGACTTCTGCATCAAACATACGCTGTTCATTGTCGAAACAAAGAACTTCAGTTGCTGGTTAATACACAAAAGGACACAAAGTGCTGGAGTAAATCAGTGAGTCAGGCAGCATCTCTGGAGATAGTTGGCATTTTGGGCTGAGACCTTTCTTCAGACTGGATAGGTGATGCTTTGGGTCAAGATCCTTCTTCAAACTCATGAAGAATTGAAAAAGGTTCTTGACACAAAGCATCACCTATCCATGTTCTAGAAGATGTTGCCTGAACTGCTGAGTTACTCTAGCACTTTGTGTCCTTTAGTGCAGAGTTCCTTTCTGCCTTCATCAACATAAAATGGTCACAACCCACAGCGCTACCTTCTTGCATTTCTGTCTTTTGAAAGAAGCCTCGATAAACGTAAGAAAACAGGAGCTTGAAACTGCGTAGACTGCATGCCTTCCGGGACCCGCAGAGTGTGTGAATGAGCTATCTTCTCCAAATACTAAAGTACTCAGTCCAGTCCTGCACATGTTGTCATAGCCAGTGGAAACTCCAGATCATCATTGTGGACACAGCGTGGGTGCTTCACAAACTCCGCAACCTACTTTGGTTTTAGTTTTATAGATACAGCGTGGAAACTGTCCCTTTTTTCCCCACCGAGTCCGTGCCGACCAGCGATCACCCTGTATGCTAGTTCACACTTGAGAAATTTACAATTTTACGGAAGCCAATTAAACTACGAACCTGCATGTCTTTAGAGTGTGATTGAGACGAGGAAAAACTTCTTCACCCAGAGAGTTGTGAATCTGTGGAATTGTCTGCCGCAGAAGGCAGTGGAGGCCAATTCACTGGACGTTTTCAAGAGAGAGTTAGATTTAGCTCTTAGGTCTAAATGAATCAAGGGATATGGGGAGAAAGCAGGAACGGGGTACTGATTTTAGATGACCAGCCATGAACATATTGAATGGCGGTGCTGGCTGGAAGGGCCGAATGGCCTACTCCTGCACCTATTTTTCTATGTGGTGGAGGTATCTCTACTGCTGTCCCACCCTGCACGTGACAATAATAAACCTACATTTGCGAGGATGCCAAGGTAGCTGTGGGAGTCTGTGAGCTTACATATCATTCAAGCAGTACTACCTGCTGCGTCACAGGCCCTTTCCAAGTGGCCCACGGCCGTGCCTCCTAATTTGAGGTTCCTCACTGCATTCGAGAGGCCATTCATTCACTGCTCAAGGAGAAACAATATCGTCTTCGGTTTCAATGACACTGTCATGTCAGGCACTGTGTGGTTTAGTTTAGAGATACAGCGTGGAAACAGACCTTTCGGCCCACTGAGTCCGCACGGATCAATGATCACCCATTCACTAGTTCCATCCGACACACTAGGGACAATTTACAGAAGCAAATTAATCTGCACATCTTTGGAATGTGAGAAGAAACTAGAGCACTTGAAGAAAACCTATGCGGTCACAGGGAGAACGTGCAGACTCCGCACTGACAACACCCATAGTCAGAATCGAACCTGGACCTATCAGCTCTGTAAGGGATCAACTCTACCGCTGGGCCACTATGCAGCCCATAGTGATATAGATACCAGCTTAAATTGATGCTAATTATATGAACTTGAAATGATATCCTGGACCTTGGCATCAACAGGCAAGGCTTCCATTCTGCCAACTTTTAGGTGGTTGTGGCTCATCGGTCCATTTAGACAATAGGTGCAGAAAGAGGCCATTCGGCCCTTCAAGCCAGCACCACCATTCAATGTGATCATGGCTGATCATTCTCAATCAGTACCCCGTTCCTGCCTTCTCCCCATACCCCCTGACTCCGCTATCCTTAAGAGCTCTATCTAGCTCTCTCTTGAATGCATTCAGAGAATTGGCCTCCACTGCCTTCTGAGGCAGAGAATTCCACACATTTACAACTCTCTGACTGAAAAAGTTTTTCCTCATCTCAGTTCTAAATGGCCTACCCCTTATTCTTAAACTGTGGTCCCTTGTTCTGGACTCCCCCAACATTGGGAACATGTTTCCTGCCTCTAACGTGTCCGACCCCTTAATAATCTTATACGTTTCGATAAGATTTCCCACAAGATCAATGGCACGTTTCCCTGAAGCGTACAAAGCGTATTCACCCTCGAGGGACGGATTTGTGACAAATAGAGGGGGGGGGGGGGGGGCACTTTGGGACCAATAACCATAGTTCTATTAGTTAGATGGTAGGAAGCAGAGGGTTACAATAGAAGGTTGTTTTTCAGAATGCATGCCCATGACTAGTGGTGTGCCTCAGGCGTCGGTGCTGCGCCCACTGTTATTTGTCATCTATATCAACAATTTGAATGAGAATGCCACAAAGCATGGTTAGTAAGTTTGCAGATAACACTAATATAGGCAACAATTTTAGTTTAGAGGTACAGTACGGAAACGGTCCTACCGAGTCTGCATCGACCAGCAATCCCCATACACTAACACTATCCTCTACACACGGGACAATTTACAATTATAGAAGCCAATTAACCTACAAACCTGTATGCCTTTGGAGTGTGGGGGGAAACTGGAGCTCCCGGGGAAAACCCATGCAGGTCAGGGGGAGAACGTACAAACTCTGTACGTACAAGCACCCACAGTCAGGATCGAACACAGATCTTTGGCGCTGCAAGGCAGCAACTCTACCGCTGCACCACTGTGCTCGCGTAGACAATGAATAAAGTTATCATCAATTAAAGCAGGATCTTGATCACCTGGGTAAGTGGGCCAAGAAATGGCAAACGTAGTTTAATTCAGATAAGTGCAAAGGGTTTCTTTAAGGAATAGTTGGGCACTGGAACATGTTGTGGAGCAGAAGGTTTAAGCAGTACAAGTACATTGTTCCCTGAACGTGGAGTCATAGATGGACAGGGAGGTGAAAAAGACTTTTAGCACACTGGCTTTCAACAATAAGGGCATACATGCTGAAGTTGGGATGTTATGTTACAGTTGTTCATGTCAGTGGAACAATGGAACAATGCTGTTAAGCTGGAAAGACTGCAGAAATTATTTATGAGGATGTTGCCAGGAACTCAATAACCAAAATTATAGGAAGAGGTTGGGCTGGCAAGGACTTTGTTCCCTGGAGTGTAGGAGACTGAGGGGTGATCTAATGTAAAATCATAAGGGCAAAGACACGATTGTCGTTTTCATGGGATTGACGAATCAAGAACGAGAAGGCATAAATTTAAGGTAAGTGGGTAATTATTCAACAGGAACCTGAAGGGCAACTTTTTTTGCACAGAGGGTGGTGGGTACTTGGAGCGAGCTCTCATGGGCTTCTAGGTTGGCATGGACTAGTTGGGCCTGCTTTGTGCTGTGTAACTCTATGACTCTCTGACTCCTAATTACATTGCATGGTAGGTCTCAGCCGGAGTCATCTTCTCCCGGGAATCAAGAAGAATAAGAATAGATTAAACTGAGCAGCCGCGGTCACAGGGGGCTTTGATGAGTAAATAAGATAAACTGTTTTTACTGTCAGGAAGATGCAAGGTAATTGATGAAACAAGTGATTAAGATTGGGAACTCACATCCTGAAAAGGCATGGAATCAGAGCAAATAGTAATTTCTTTCCAGGCCCTGCAATATAGGCCCTCCACCTATTTTCCAGCAACTGGTGGTCCGGTTTCCCCCCCCCCCCTTGGAAGTCCCCCCCGAAAATGTGGAGCCTAGGCCAGGCTTGGCGGCCAAACTCAACCTCATCAGGACTTCCGCAACCGATTGACGGATCGAATTTGACCCCTGTGGCTGGGGCTCTGGAACGCCGGCCTGGACAGAGCAGGCAGATCCGTTCCCATGACCGACGTCTGCGTCCGACATTGTGGACCGGTGCCCGGCAGCCGAGGCAGACCGTTCTGGTGCCGTTGGACTACTCTCGGAGTCCGTGGCCTCTGTTGGTCCGGCAAAGTGGATAATCCAGCAAGGCTCTGGAAACAAACATGCTGGCAAATGAATGGTGGACCTGTCTATAACAGTTTTCATTTCCATCTTTTTCTAGTTCTAACACTCTGATTTCCTCCCACATGCCTAAGGTATGCAGATTGGTAAATCGCCCACTATAAGTTGCCCCTAGTCTGCAGATGAATGTGGAATATGGGAAGAGGGAGGAGGAATTGATGGGAATGCAGGGAGAATAAATTGTATTCGGGGAAGGTTAGTGTGAGTGGATGGATGTGGTAGATGTGAACCCAGTGGGCTCAAGTGCTGCATTACTTTAGGACCTCATAAGTTCATGAATTCTAGGTGCAGAATTAGGCCATTCGGACCATCGAGTTTACTCCACCATTCAATCATGTCCATTCCATCTTTCCCAACCCCATTCTCTTGCTTTCTCCACATAACCTCCAAAGCCATTACTAATCAAGAATCTGTCAATATCCACCTTAAAATATCCATTGACGGCCTCCACATCCTTCTGTGGCTATGAATTCCACAGATTCACCACCGTATGATGAAAGAAATTCCTCCTCATCTTTTTTCTAAAGGTACACTCTTTTATTCTGAGGCAATGGCCTCTGGTCCTAGACTCTCCCACTATTGGAAACATCTTCTCCACAATCACACTATCCAGGCTTTTCACTATTCGGTAAGTTTCAATAAGATCTCCCCTCATGTTCCTAAGCTCCAGCGAGTACAGGCCCAGTGCCTTCAAATGCACATCATATGTTAACCACACCATCAATCAGATGCATGGACTCTACCTCCCTCCCCTCAAACACTTTTTGAGTATTTCCAGCATTCTCTGCTTTTGTTACTTTTTAAACTGACTTTGTGTGATTCATTATAAAGGCGAAATGCTGTGGGGGTGAGAAGTAAAGAGTTTATTTATTTTTATTTATTTTTTTTAATTTAGAGACACAGCGTAGAAACAGGCCCTTCGGCCCACGCCGTCCAGCGATCCCCACACATTAACACTATCCTACACGCACTAGGGACAATTTTTTTTTACATTCACCAAGCCAATTAACCTACAAACATGTACGTCTTTGGAGTGTGGGAGGAAACCGAAGATCACGGAGAAAACCCACGCAGGTCACGCAGGGCCGTCTTAACGCATGGGCCTGATGGGCACTTGCCCGGGGCCCCACGAGCATAGGGGCCCCATGCTGATCTGTGTATGTTAAGTGACTTGCAATAAATAAATACTACTTTAAAAATGTAGGTTCAATAAGTGCTTTTTTCGCAACATTTTCGGTCCTTAAGTGCTTCTCACAGCGATCTGTAAGTGCTTTTCGCAACAATGTAGCACCCTAAGTCCATCGCTAAGTGCTTTTCGGTAAGTGCTTTTCGGTAAGTGCTTTTCGCCGGCACGACAGGGGGGGGCTGGTAGGGAAAGGGGGGTGGGGGAGAGTAACGGTAGGGGCCCCAGTACACTGCTTTGCCCGGGGGCCCATAATGCTATAAAAACAGCCCTGAGGTCACGGGGAGAACGTACAAACTTCGTACAGACAGCACCCCTAGTCGAAATCGAACTCGGGTCTGAAGAAGGGTCTCGACCCGAAACGTCACCCATTCCTTCTCTCCCGAGATGCTGCCTGACCTGCTGAGTTACTCCAGCATTTTGTGAATAAATCGATTAGCTTTAATTCTGGTTGATTTAGGAATAATAACCGATTGTTAAAAAAACAGATGTTACGCTCAATTTGGTAAAAATGTGAAAGGGGGATGTGGAAATTGTGTCTGAAGACAGAGAACAAGAGCTAGAAAGACAGGCTAAAGCTTAATGGATGGCAATTCATGCATCAGCTGAAAGAATGCGTCCAGTTCTTTGCCCTGCAGGCAGGGACAAGCATATATTTAATGCAGCATTCAACATGAGATAAGAGTAAAATGGTTTTTAGATGGAGGTGAGGGGAAGGGGTGGACAGGAGCTGGCAAGTGATAGATGGATGCAGGGAAGAATGGGTTAGGTGAGGAGCTCTGCTCCTTCAATCTGAAGCAGGTACTATCCGAACCGAACATACAAAATGCTGGATGATGTTTGGGCGAACATACAAAATGAATGGGCGATGTTTCGGGTCGAGACCCTTCTTCAGACTGAAGAAGGGTCTCGACCAGAAACGTCACCCATTCCTTCTCTCCTGAGATGCTGCCTGACCTGCTGAGTTACTCCAGCATTTTGTGAATAAATACCTTCGATTTGTACCAGCATCTGCAGTTATTTTCTTATACAAACTCCCTACAGACAGCTCCCGGATCTCTGGAGCTGTAAGGCAGCAACTCTACTGCTGCTCCACTGTGCCAGTCTGATGAAGGGTATCGACCCCGAAACATCACCTATTCCTTTTATCCAAAGATACTGCCAGACCCACTGAGTAACTCCAGCCTTTTGTGTCTACCCTCCTTCCTTGAGTCCACCTATCATTTCCCAGTCCTACTCCTTCCCCTCACCTCCCTCTACCAGCCGTCTCCCCTCTGCTCCAGTCGTGAAGAAGAGTTCCCACCCGAAACCTTGTCTGTCCGTTCCCTTCCACAGATGCTGCCTGACCTGCTGAGTTCCTGAGGCAGTCTGTCTTGTGATGAGAATTGAGCTCAGTTCTCTGGGAAGTGGCTCAGAGTTCATGGTTCAGAGCACATGTCCAGCTGCTCGGGAAATCTCTTCACAGCTGTCCAATTTTTGCTCAATAACATCTTGCATGACCAAAGCCAAAATAGAACCCTTTAAATGCTGGATGTTGAGTTCAGTTTAGTTTAGAGATATAGCATGGGAATCGGCCCTTCAGCCCACAGAGTCCACGCTAACCATCGATCACCTGTTCACACTAGTTCTATGTTATTCCACTTTTGCATCCACTCCCTACACATGAGGGACAATTTGCAGACGGACAATTAATCTACAAACCCGCACATCTCTGGGATGTGGGAGGAAACCGGAGCGCCGGAGGAAACCTACGCAGTCACAGGGAGAACATGCAAACTCCACACTGACATCTCCCGAGTTCCGGTTTGAACTTGTCTCTGGCGCTGAGAGGCAGCAGCTCCACCAGCTGCGCCAGTGTGCTGACATTAAATCTCAAATAAAGTCTCAAATATTTATCTTTAAAAAAACCAGAACATCTGTGGATCGAGGAACAGATTTAACGTAGGAACTCTTCTGACCAAAAGTCCTGGACCTGAAACCTTAACTAGGGTCATCAAGTCATCCAACACAGAAACAGGCTCTTCATGTCCATGTGGCTTATTGTACAGATAGACTCATACAGTCAAACATTACGGAAAGAGGCCCTTCGGCCCAATTTGGCCATGCCAACCATGATGCCCCATCTACACTAGTCCCTCCTACCTACATTTGGCCCATATCTCTCTAAACCTTTCCTATCCATGTACCTGTTCAAATGTCTTTTTAATGTTGTTATAGCACCTACCTCCTTTGGCAACTTATTCCATATATTCACCATTCTCAATTTGAAAGGTTGCCCCTCAGGTTCCTATTGAATCTCTCCCATCTCACTTTAAACCCCTGTCCTCTGGTTCTTGATTCCCCTACTCTGGCTAAAAGACTCTGTGCATTCACCCTATCTCATTTACCGCCAATTTGGGGCTCTTGTTTCTTTTTCCACACGCATAGAACATAGAACAGTACAGCACAACCGCGGGCCCTTTGGCCCACATTCTCTGTGCTGAATGTGATGCCACGACACCCACGTATCTACCTGCGCGTAATCCATATCCCTCCATTCCCTGCATATCCACATGCCTATCTAAAAGCCTCTTAAATGCCACTATCCTATCTGCCTCCACCATCAATCCTGGCAGCGCATTCCAGGCACCTCCCACACTGTGTGTAAAAAACATATCCCATACATCTCCTTTAAAATTTAGAAACAAGGAATGGCAGATGCTGGTTCACCAAGGAAAGACATAAAATTCCAGGGTAACTCAGCGGGTCAGGTAGCATCTCTGGAGAACATGGTTTAGTGATGTTTCAGGTCGGGATTCTTCATCAAATAGCTTCCTGGTGTAGGAGGAAAGACAGTAGAATGCATTTTATCGTAGGTGGAAAGCATTTTATCGGGATGCATCACAGCATGGTTTGGGAACAGCCCCATCCAAGACCGCAAGAAATTACAGTGAATTGTGGACGCATCCAGACCATCATGCAAACCGACCTCCCTTTCATTTACTCCATTTACACTTCACGCTGCCTCAGCAAGGCCACCAGCATAATCAAGGACCAGTCTCACCCCCAGTCACTCCCTCTTCTCCACTCTCCCATCAGGCAAGTGGTACAGACGTGTGAAAATGCACACCTCCAGATTCAGGGAAAGTTTCATCCCAGCTGTTATCAGGCAACAGAATCATCCTAACACTGATTAGATAGTGGTCCTGACCTATCTACCTCATTGGGGACCCTTGAACAATTTTTAATCAGACTTTACTGGACTTTATCTTGCACTGAAGGTTATTCTCATATCCTGTATCTGCACACTGTGGACGGCTTGATTATAATCTTGTATCGTCTTTCCGCTGACTAGATAGCATGCAACCAAAAAAGCTTTTCACTGTACCTCGGTACATGTGACAATAATAAACTAAACTAAAAAGCTATGAGTGTGGGGGGCAGGACAGAGCCTGGCAGGGCAGAAATGAACCTGGGCAAAGGGGCCCCTTTCACCTTAAACCTATACCCTCAGCTATTTGATTTTTCCATCCTGGGAACAAAGTTCTGACTGTCATAAGTACATAAATTATAGGACAGAATTAGGCCATTCGGCCCATCAAGTCTACTCCACCATTCAAAAATGGATGATCTATCTTTCCCTCTCAACCCCATTCTCTTGCCTTCTCCCGATAACCCTGACACCCGGACTAATCAAGAATGTGTCAATCTCCACCATACAAATATCCATTGACTTGGCCTCCACAGCGATCTATAGCATGAATTCCACAGGTTCACCACCCTCTGACTAAAGAAACTCCTCCTTGTCACCTTTCCAAAGGTATGACCTTTTATTCTGAGGCTGTGGCCTCTGATCCTAGACTCTCCCACTTGTGGAAACATTTTCTCCACATCCACTATTCAGTAAGTTTCAATGAGGTTCCCTCTCATCATTCTAAACTTCAGCGAGTACAGGCCCAGTGTCATCAAACGCTCATCATATGACAATCAAGCCGTCCACAGTGTGCAGATAAAGGATATGAGAATAATGTTTAGTGCAAGATAAAACATGCTAATCCATGTCTACCCAATCTAGTCCTCTCATATACTTCTGTCAGATGCTGCTCAATCTTACCTAACATCGATGCAGCACTGAGTGCCGGAAGGAAGAACATTTTGTCTTTTTGCACTATTATTGTTTGTTTTTATGTATTTGTATGTGTGTATATATATATATTTGTGTATATGTGGATATATATATGTATTTGTATGTGTGATGTGTGTATACGCATAAGTTATATGTTTACATGTGTATGTATGTATATATGTGCATGTATATTTATATTTACACATACACACACACATATATATATATATATATATATATATATATATAATATGCACACATATCTGAAGAAGGGTCTTGACCCGAAACGTCACCCATTCCTTCTCTCCAGAGATGCTGCCAGTCCCTCTGAGTTACTCCAGCTTTTTGTGTCTATCTTCAGTTTAAACCAGCATCTGCAGTTCCTTCCTGCACATATTCTGTATATGTGTGTATGTGTAGATACACATACACACACATATATACATATATATAGTATAAGAAAATAACTGCAGATGCTGGTACAAATCGAAGGTATTTATTCATAAAATGCTGGAGTAACTCAGCAGGTCAGGCAGCATCTCAGGAGAGAAGGAATGGGTGACGTTTCGGGTCGAGGCCCTTCTTCAGACTGATGTCAGGGGGGGGGCGGGACAAAGGAAGGATATAGGTGGAGACATATATATATATATGTATATAACAGTTTTTCTCGTTTATATTATTTTCTCGTTTATATTATTGTTTATCGTTTATATTCTCGTTTATATTATTGTTTACAGTAAACTATGCTTATATATTCTGCTGTACTGCCGCAAGCAAGAATTTAATTGTTCTTTCTGGAGGCATAAGACAGGAAAACACTCTGGGCTGAGCTGAAGTTGGTGGAAAGGGCTCGCATACCGTTCGGTGGCTCCAACCGCCTCTCTAAAGGGAGGATGGAGACAAAAAGCTGGAGTGCCTCAGCGGGACAGGCAGCATCTCTGGAGAGAGAATGAATGGGTGACGTTTCGGGTCGAATCCCGTCTTCCAGGAAGGATCACAGACGTTGTGTGAAGTAGCCGGGGAATGGCAAGGTCCATGGGCGGAGGAGGAGGGTGTGCATTGGACGCGGGTCGGCGACGAGGGAGGAGCTCGGGGAAGGCAGCGATGAATAAGAGGCAGCGAGCCCCTGGCTGGAGGTTGCAGTGTGGCGTTCACACAGCGAGCGAGAGAGACAGACACAGACACACACACACACACACATGGGTGTCGGGGCTCAGACCGCAGAGGACGGGCTTCTGGCGCCGTCCGCTACCCAGGAGCAGAAAGCGAGAGTGGCGAGCGAGTGGGGAGCCGAGACTCCGGGCAATGAGGTCGGACCCAGCCAGAGCTGGGCCAGGGAAACGTGGAGTCGCCGGCTGGAGTTCACCTTGGCCTGTGTCGGCTACGCCGTGGGTCTGGGCAATGTGTGGAGATTCCCCTATCTGTGTTATAGAAGCGGCGGAGGTAAGTGGAGGGTTTGGGGGCTTGTGGCTGCCAATTAACCACAGAGTGAGGCCATGGACTGCCGGCCACTGTAGACTAGACTGCTCTATGTTCTCCTCCAATTCTAGCCTCGTGGTTGTCTTTGAGTTCCATACACCAGCCTCTGGCACCCGTTTTTAAAATAGTGTTTTGCACTCGTTTTTTTTGGTACCGTTTTCTTTCCATTGTCTCGCAGAATTCACGTATTGGTGTTTGTACTAATTGTTTTGCAGTCTTTTTGACGCTGTCTTACGGACAGGAGATATATTTGGGCGCTGTATAAACAGTTTGACTTGATTTGAGTCATAGTGTGGAAACAGGTCCTTTGGCCCAGCTTGGCCACACTGATCAACACGTCCCTTGTTTGCGTTTGGCCCATATCCCTCCCTCTATAATCTCTAAATCTACCCTATCCATTATTGATTGCACTTGTATATGGTATATCTGATCTGTTTGGAAGGCATTCAAAACAAAGCTGTACAGATGAGAATAATAAGCTAAACCATTATCTTGCAAAATTTACATTAAAATTTTTGTCTTGTCTAAGTAAGATTTTTCATCTTGCCTGTATCTCATGTAGCATGTATCTCGTGACAAATAACAAACTTGATGTTCCTTAGCATTCCTTCATACCCTGTGTGAGGAAATCTCTCCTGCTTAAAGCCTGATGCACTACAACGCTGAGAACTATATTCTGTGTTCTATCTTTCCCCTTTCTCTTTAGACTTTGGACATGTAGCACTGAAACAGGCTATTTGGCCACTGAATCCATGCTGACCAGTGATCACCCTGTACACACACACACACACACACACACACACACACACACACACTCTCACTAGGCATAAATTACAATTTCACTAAAGCCAATTAACCTTCAAACCTGTACGTCTTTGGAATGTGAGTGGGAACTGAAGCACCCAGAGAACCCACGCTGTCATAAGGAGAAGGTATAAACTCGCACACGTAGTTGGGATTGAACCCAGGTCTCTGTCGCTGTGAGGCACCTACTCTACTGCTGTGTAGGAAGGAAGTGTGGACACTGGTTTAAACTGAAGATAGACACAAAAAGCTTGAGTAACTTGGCAGGTCAGGCAGCAGCTCTGGAGAAAAGGAAAAGGTAATGTTTTGGGTTGAGACTAAACTCTACCACTATGCTGTCCTTTGCTCTCTTTATATTGCTTGAGTTTGACTTGACTTTATTTGTGTATAGTATATCTGATCTGTTTGGATAGTATGCAAAACACAAAGGAAGACTTGACAATAATAAACCTAAACCCATCTCCTTCACATCTTGCTCCCAATATTTCTTCTTGAAGATCAGTGTCATATTTTGTTTGCTAATACTCTGAAGGGCCTTGAGTTGGTTTATTGGGGGAGAGACTAAACATGACATGTTTGTGTTTTGTGAGGGAGAGGGGAGGCTGGTGTATGAGAGACAGGAGGCACATGGATAAGGCCATTTGGGTGTCAGATAAACAGCAGAATCTTTTATTGGATATTATGGGAAACAAAATCAATGGAAGCTAAAACAGAAAATGCTGGAAATATTTGCGTAGATAACACTCAATGTTAAACAACAATTGAGCTTACATTAGAGGACATGTTCAGAGCAGTGGGATAAGCAACTGAAACATTATTGAATGTCTGAAGAAGGGTCTCTGTCTGAAACGTCACCATATTCCTTTTCTCCAGAGATTGTGCCTGACCTGCTGAGTTACTCCAGCATTTTGTGTCTACTGAAACATTCCTCTGATTTGGAACTTGTTAATACTTTTCGGAAGGAACTGGTTTAAGCCAAAGATAGACACAAAAAGCTGGAGTAACTCAGTGGGTCAGACAGCATCTCTGGAGCAAAGAAATAGGTCAAAAATATTCTTCTTGTAGATTTCCAATGCAGACAGGAGAAGCTTAGTAAAACCCAGAATTAAAACTGCAAATGGGAAAGTGATGCTGGTGTGATTACATGTGTTGCCACCAGAGGTGTTGGCAGGGAAAGGCAATTGAGGATTAGTTGTCTGAAGAAGGGTCTCGACCCGAAACGTCACCCATTCCTTCTCTCCCGAGATGCTGCCCGACCTGCTGAGTTACTCCAGCACTTTGTGAATAAATACCTTCGATTTGTACCAGCATCTGCAGTTATTTTCTTATACTACTTGGTTGTGCAATTGTGTTGACAGTACTTTGACAGTGTGAAGCTGCCTTTCTTTGGCGTCTGGCAGGCTGCCAATGTAACTACATGCTATTTTTTAAAAAAAGACACAAAGTGCTGGAATAACTCAGCAGGCCTTGCAACATCTCATGGAGAACATGATTGGTGATGTTTCTGGTCAGGACCCTTCAGGGTACTGACCAGAAGCATCACCTATCCATGTTCTCCAGAGATGCTGCCTGACCTGCTGTGTTACTCCAGCACTTTGTGTCTTTTTTTGTAAACCAGCATCTGCAGTCCCTTGTTTCTACTAACTACATACTTACTATCTTGTTTAATCGGTTTTCTTGCCTTGAACAATGCCCACTTCCATAACAGCATAGAGTCATAGAGTATGGAAACTTCATGGAGTCAAGCATACATCCTACTTGTTGCATCTTTTGACACTTTTTGTCTCCTGGGTTCACGCATTTGTTTGTAGCTGCCGGTTTAGCTTGTTTTTAAAAACACCCAAATATAATCCCCCACCCTTTGCAGAAGTGGGGTGGAGAAGAAAGCTGGAAAAGAGCTACTCAGTTGGAAACTCAGTTCAATTTGGTTCATTATCACGTGTACCAAGGTTCAGTGAAAAGCTTTTGTTGCGCGCTAACCAGCCAGCAAACAGAAAGACAAAACATCATTACAATCGAGCCATTTACAGAGTATAGATACATGACAAGGGAATACTGTTTAGTGCAAGGTAAAGCCAGCAAAGTACGATCAAGGGTAGTCTGAGGATCACCAAAGAGGTAGATAGCAGTTCAGCACTACTCCCTGGTTGTGGTAGGATGATTCAGAGGTAAAGTTGCTGCCTTACAGCGGCAGAGACCTGGGTTTGATCCTGACTATGGGTGCCATCTGTATGGAGTTTGAACGTTCTTCCTGGGACCACGTGGGTTTTCTCCGGGTGCACAGATTTCCTCCCACATTTTAAAGTCGTACAGGTTTGTATGTTAATTGGCTTCTGTAAAGCCCCCACTACTTCTCCCTGCTGGTATTGGTCTGAAGAAGATTCCTGATCTGAAATACTACTTGTGTCCTCCAGAGATGCGGTTGGCCCACTGACTTGCTCCAGCACTTTGTTTTGTATACTGGCATCTGCAGTTCCTTGTGTCCACACAAGTGCAAATATTTCTCTGGAGGTGGAACCAGATAGCTCGGTTATCATGTTATGATCATTGATTTGATGACGTTGCCCATGCCATTTTGTTTCTTTCCTGTCCCACTATTCTCCCTGGGCTGGAGTCCCGCCTCTTTGCTGCCAAAAGGATCGTAGGTTGTATCTGTAATAATAATAATAATAATAATGCATTACATTTATATAGCGCTTTTCATACACTCAAAGACGCTTTACAGGGATTTAGAGAACATAGGGAAGTGAATAAATAGATAAATAAGTAAACGAACAGAGAAAGGAGACAGAAGGTGAGGTGACCTTCTGTGGTTGAAGGCAGTACTGAACAGGTGAGACTTCAGTGATGTTTTGAATGTGGTGAGTGTGGAGGAGTCTCTGACGGTTTGGGGTAGTGAGTTCCATAGGGTGGGAGCAGCGATGGAGAAAGCCCTGTCCCCCCAGGATCTGAGTTTGGTCCGGATGTGGGGGGATAGGAGATTGGCAGCAGCAGAGCGGAGGGTGCTTGGTGCTTGGTTTCAGATGCTGTGCCTTTCTTTAAAGTTTAATGCTGTCACAAAAGGGTGATGGAGAGGTAGAGTTGCTGTCTGACAGCGCCAGAGACCTGGGTTCAATCCTGGCTATTGGTGCTGTCTGTACAGAGTTTGTACGTTCTCTCTGACCGCGTGGCTTTTCTCCGGTTGCCCTGGTTTCCTCCCACATTCCAAAGATGTGCAGGTTTGTCGGTTAATTGGTTTTGGTAAAATTGTCCCTGGTGTTTGTAGGATAGTCTAGTCTAGGGGCTGATCGCTGTTCGGCGTGGGTGTGGTGGTCTGAAGCGCCTGTTTCTATGCTGTATCTCGATCTCTAAAGTCTAAATTATGAGTTGTGCCTATTTGCTGGCAGGACAATTGCTAGATAGTGGCCTTGCATTCATTTTCCCATTTCACAACCATTGCTGTACTTGTAGGAGGCAATGTTTATTTATCCAGAGGCTCGTTTTAAAGAAAAATCTAAAGCTTCTTTCAACTTTACCGATTTAATCCCATCATCTTTGGGGGAATCTGTTAAACTCTTGTTGGTTTATTTTAAACATGGCTTTTATCTACCTTTATTGTAATTGGTTGGAAAAATTAGTTGTACTATTTCTTGAGGCTGCTACCTCTCAGTATTAAAGACTCTGGTTCTATCCTGACTACGGTTGCCGTCTGTGCAGAGTTTGTACATTCTTCGAGTGCTAAGGTTTCCTCGCACTCCAAAGACATGTAGGCTTGTAGGTTAATTGGCCCCAGTAAAATGCCCCTCGTGTGTAGGGAGTGGATGTGAAAGCGGGTTAACATGGAACTAATATACAACTGATCGATGATCAGCGTGGACTCGGTGAGCTGAAGGGCCTGTTTCCACACTGTATCTCTAAACTTTGAATTACTGTAAATGTATCTTGAATTTTCCTGTTCTAGGAGCATTCAGCTGCTTGTTGACTACTGAGCTCTCTTTTCTTCCTACCAAGTGGGAAAACAATATCTTGGTTTAATCTTTTACCCAGTGTTGACATTGGAAGCAGTACTCGCCCAAGTGTCAGTCAAGTTTATATCTTGGGTCGGGCATTCTAGTGGCGATGAGCCAATGTCGGCAACAGGTTTACCTGGCTTTATAGCAGGATGACCAGAAAGTACTGGCCATTTGAATCTGTGGGGAGTTTTATCCTTGATCCAATTGTCATGGTCATGCAGTGTGAAAAAGGGGCCCAATTTGCCCATGTTGACCCACATGCCCCATCCACACTAGTCCCACCTGCCTGCATTTGGCCCATATCCCTCTAAACCTGCCCTATCCATCTACCTGTCCAACCTGTGTTAAATATAATGATAGTACCTACCTGAACTACCTCCTCCAGCAGCTTGTTCCATACATTCCCCACCCTTTATGTTTAAAAAAAAAAAAAGTTGCCCCTCAGGTTCCTATTAAATCTTTTCCCCTCTCACCTTAAACCTATGTCCTCTGGTTCTTGATTTTCCCCTTCTTTGGGCGAAATACTGTGTTTACCTGATCTATTCTTCTCATGATCTTTTTCACCTCTGTAAGATCATCCTCCTGTGCTCCAAGGAATAATGTCCGAGCCTGCTCAACTTCTCCCTATCGCTATGTCTCTTGAGTCCAGGTAACATTCTGATCAATCTTTCATTTACCCGATCAATTCCTCTCATGATCTTGTGCACCTCTATCAGATCAACCCTCACCAAAGTGGCTAAAATAATTTCATTTGCAGTTTTGTCTTTGGTCTGTATTTCCTCCAAAGCTTCGAGGAACTTGAGCTTTGAGCTGACTGTAATTGTCAAGAAATCGTTAGAAGTCATATCTTCAGTGCAAGCATTGTTTCTGTACAACATCATTCAGAAGCCGCAAAGCATTAATTAAGTGGCTTGATCAATGTTCAATTGAGCATGACAAATATCTACTTTCTTGCCATACTAAAGTTTTGCTGGCAATGCTTTGTCAAGCTGACATGTCTGCTGTAGAAACAAGGATGACTTGCAAAAAAAAAAAAAGATACAAAATGCTGGAGTAACTTGGCAGGTCAGGCAGCATCCCTGGAGAACGTTTTGTTTCATCAGGCTCGCAGAAGGAATATGTCGCGAGAAGCAGTGGATTGAGTGGGTCCCGACCCGAAACGTCACCTATGTTTTCCATTCTCTCTGTAATCACATGGGTTTTCTGTGCATGCTCCACTTCCCTCCCACATTTCAAAGAAGTGCAGATTTGTCGGTAAATTGGTTTCTGTAAATTGTTCCTAGTGTGTAGGTTAAAACTAGTGTATGGGGTGATCGATGGTCGGCACGGACCAGTGGGCCGAAGGGCCTGACTTCACGCTGTATCTCCAAAACTAAAACTATGTCAGACTTTGAATGAGTGGAAATGTAAAGGCAGTAAATGTAATGTTCCCCGCCAGTATTACTGGTTTAGGAGCAATAAGGAAGAATTGCTGCAAGTCAAGTCAATTTTATTTGTATTGCACATTTAAAAACAACCCACGTTGACCAAAGTGCTGTACATCTGATTAGGTACTAAGGAAAAAAATGAAAGGGGAGGGTGTAACATGTTTTTAGTTAATTATTGCCCCGCAATGCTGTTTGATGTTTGAAGTTTAAGTAATTTTCCATTTTCTCAATGTCTGTGCTATTGATGGTAGATACAGCAGAGGTCAGTGTGATTTATACATCAGATGGTTATTGCGACATTACTATAATAATGTAATAATTTTATTACACACAACTAACGGAGGGCAACACAGTGGCACAAGGTAGAATTGCTGTTTTCCAGCACCAGAGACTCTGGTTCAATCCTGACCTTGGGTGTTGTCTGTACGGAGTTTGAGTTTGAGCGCTCCCCCTTGTGGGTTTTCTCCGGGTGCTCCGGTTTCCTGCCACACTCCAAAGGCGTTCAGGTTTGTAGGTTAATTAGCTTCGGTACAAATTGTAAACGGTTCTGAGGGTGTAGAATGGTGTTAGTGTACGGGGATCGCTGGTCGGCACTGACTCGGTGGGCCGAAGGGCCTGTTTCCGCTATTAAAAAAAACGAAACTCTCTCTAAACTAATAAATCTAAACCCATTTAAAATTACAGGAAGACGAGAGATGGAAAAGTAAAATCGAAACCATGCTGAATTCTCATGCACTCAAGCTTTTACCCAGAACGAAACACAATGAGTTTTGGTCACACTTCCTGTGACTGCATCATATTATCTCATTCATTGAAAATTCACATCAAGAGCACAGTTGGAATGCTAATTCATCATGAGTTGGCAAAAAGATTCTTTTTGCAAATCATCTGCAAGGAGTTGCCATGGAACTAAATTTAATTTTAGGCCCACACGAACTAAAGTTTACATCTGCAGCTGCAAGATGACAATGACTCAGCAAGTAGGCGCAACACCTGCTTTAGTTTAGTTGAGAGACATACCATGAAAACAGGCCCTTCGGCACACCGAGTCCATACTGACCATCCATCACCCATTCGCATTAGTTCTATATTATCCCGCTTTTTTAATCTGCTTCCTACACACGGGCACAATCTACAGAGGCCAATTAATCCACATACCTGCAGGTCTTTGGGATGACGGAGGCGCGTGGAGGTGGGTTGGTGAGTAAGTTTGTTAGGGGGTCTGGAACACGCTGCCAGAGATGGTGGTGGACGGATATGATAGTGACATAGAAACATAGAAAATAGGTGCAGGAGTAGGCCATTCGGCCCTTCAAGCCTGCACCGCCATTCAATATGATCATGGCTGATCATCCAGCTCAGTAACCTGTACCTGCCTTCTCTCCATACCCCCTGATCCCTTTAGCCACATCTAACTCCCTCTTAAATATAGCCAATGAACTGGCCTCAACTACCTTCTGTGGCAGAGAATTCCACAGACTCACCGTGTGAAGAAATGTTTTCTCATCTCGGTCCTAAAAGACTTCCCCCTTATCCTTAAGCTGTGACCCCTGGTTCTGGACTTCCCCAACATCGGGAACAATCTTCCCGCATCTAGGCTCTCCAACCCCTTAAGAATTTTATATGTTTCAATAAGATCCCCCTCAGTCTTCTAAATTCCAGCGAGTATAAGCCTAGTCTATCCAGTCTTTCTTAAAATGAAAGTCCTGCCATTCCAGGGATCAATCTGGTGAACCTTCTCTGTACTCCCTCTAAGGCTAGAATGTCTTTCCTCAGATTAGGAGACCAAAGCTGTACACAATACTCCAGGTGCGGTCTCACCAAGGCCCTGTACAACTGCAGCAGAACCTCCCTGCTCCTATACTCAAATCCTCCTGCTATGAATGCCAACATACCATTCGCTTTCTTCACTGCCTGCTGCACCTGCACGCTTGCACCTGACATCCAAGAGGCTTTTAGATGGGTGCAGGGAATAGAGGGATATGGATCATGCGCAGGCAGATCAGATCCTTTTAGCTTGGCATCATGTTTGACACGAGGATTGTGGGCCGATTGTGTACCTGTGCTGTTCTATGAAACAGTCACAGGGAGACTGTGCAGACTCTACACACAGATAGCACCAGAGGTCAGGATCGAACCCAGATCCCTGGCATTGTGCGGCAGTAGCTCCAACAGCTGTGGGGGGGGGGGAGGAGTAGAGTTACTGCCTTGCAGCTCCAGACTCCCGGGTTCAATCTTTACGTCGGGTGCTGTTTGTACGTTCTCCCTGCAACCGTGTCCATCATATCATATCATATCATATATATACAGCCGGAAACAGGCCTTTTCGGCCCTCCAAGTCCGTGCCGCCCAGTGATCCCCATACATTAACACTATCCTACACCCACTAGGGACAATTTTTACATTTACCCAGCCAATTAACCTACATACCTGTACGTCTTTGGAGTGTGGGAGGAAACCGAAGATCTCGGAGAAAACCCACGCAGGTCACGGGGAGAATGTACAAACTCCTTACAGTGCAGCACCCGTAGTCAGGATCGAACCTGAGTCTCCGGCGCTGCATTCGCTGTAAAGCAGCAACTCTACCGCTGCGCTACCGTGCCGCCCTAATGCTCTGGCTTCCTTCCATATTCCAAAGACAAACAGATTTGTGTGTTGATTAGCATTGGTGTAAATTGTCCCTAGTGTGTAGGATAGTGTTAGTGTAAGGGGTGATTGCTGATCGGCACGGACTCGGTGGGCTGGGGGGGCCTGTTCCCACACCGTATCTCTCAAATCTAAAAGTCCTCTAGAAACAAGTTTAAGATGGGTGGCTACAGAACTTGCGGACAATTGGAACTGGCTAGTCACTCTGCTTATTGCCAACTATTACCAGCAGAAGCTCAATGGGTCAGTGGTTTCCCCTTCAGTGCCAAATGTAATGATGCCAAACTCAAAGCAGCATGAAGGAACCCCTGGCAACACACCAACTCTAAAGTCTGAAATGTTGACTCGGCACGTTGGCGCAGCGGTAGAGTTGCAGACCCAGTAGACCCTGTATGTCTTTGGAGTGTGTGAGGAAACTGGAGCACCTGGGGGAAACCCACCAGGTCACGGAGCGAACGTACAGACAGCACCTGTAGTTTGGATCAAGTCCGGGTCTCTTGTGGTGTAAGGCAGTAACACTATGCTGTGCCATTGTTCTACCCCGGCTCCTGATTATTGTAACCTGTGCTGAGCTAAGCTTTGTTTTGCATGAAGTCCAATATCCACAATGAGGTAGAGGTGAATTGGACAGTATCCTAACTAATGGAAGGATTATTCAGAACTCGGGCAATAAAGGGGAAGAAGCTGTTCCTGTGTCTTGTGCGTGCTTTTTAAAAACTTCTGTATTTTCTGCTGGATGAGTGCAGGGAGAAGAAGGAATGACTGGGGTGGGACAAGTCTTTGATGACGTTGGCTGCTTTTCTAAGGCCGTGTGCTGTGTAGATGGAGTCAATGGTGGGAAGCCTGGTCCGTGTGATGGATTGGGCTACATCTACACTCTTGCGATCTTGGGCAGAGCTGTTCTGAAACCAAGTCGTGACGCGGCCCGACAATATGCTTTCTACTGTGTATCTGCAGAAGTTTGTGGGAGTTGCTGGAGACATGGGGAATTTCCTCAGGAAGTAGAGGCGTTGGTGTCCCTTCTTGACTGCGCCATCAACGTGGTTGGTCTGAGACAAATTATTAGTCGTATTAACGCCAAGGAACTTTAAGTTCCCAACCATTTCCACTTTGGCTCCATTGATGTTGATTGAGGCATGTACTCCACCATGGTTCCTGAAGCCAATAACTAGCACCTTTTGTCTTGCTGACATTGAGGGAGAGGTTCTTGTCCTGACACCATGGTATTAGGTTCCCCATCTCCTTCCTGTCTGCCAATATGTTCCACGAGCAATTGCTTAAACAAATTACAAGATGAGTATGTAAGCCAGTTGTGGGTTTGAGTATTTGTCCCATTTCTCCTTTTGTTTCTGACTGAGAATCTCAAAAACCTGCAGATGCTGGAAATCTGAAATAAAAGTAGGTAATGCTGGGGACATTCAGCAGGTTGGGCAGCATCTGTGGAGAGAGAAAACCAATCAATGTTTTGGGTCCCAGACCTATCTGAACTGGAAATATTTTTGCGTTTGGATAGTGGGCTTGCGTGGAACTAGTGTGAATGGGTGACCGATGATTGGTGAAGACTCAGTGGTATGGGTTGTTACCTTTATGGCACCAGAGACCCAGGTTTGATCCTGACCTCTGGTGTTATCGGGACGGAGTTTGTACGTTCTCCCTGTGACCACGTGGGTTTTCTCTGGGTGCCCTGGTTTCCTCCCACATGCCAAAGACCATCTCATTGCTGACCCTCTAAATATCTTTAATTGGACTTTATCTTGAACTAAACATTATTCCATTGATCCTGTATCTGCATACTGTGGATGGCTTATTGTAATTATGTACAGTCTTTCCGCTGACTGGATAGCAGGCAACAAAAAAGCTTTTCACTGAACACGGTATACGTGACAATAATAAACTAAACCAGAGTTTGAGACTATACTGTTTCAAGCTACACATTGCTTAGCAGGAAGATATTTTTGTGGGCTGCCCTGAATAGGAAGCAGTCTGCATGGATACAAAGGTTGAAAGAGGGAAGGAAGTGTGTTGCCAGATCATGCAAGCTAGTCCTATGTCTTCTGAAGATGGACACAAAATGCTGCAGTAACTCAGCACTTCTGGAGAGTAGGAATGGGTGACGTTTTGGATCAAGATCCTTCCTCTGTGCTATGTCTTCTGATGTTACCAAAGAACAAGTGGGTGTACCTGCTCAAACGTCAAGTGGTAATGTTTGTGGTTTCACATCCCTCGGATGCTGTCTAGCTGACGATAATGAGAGTTTTCTGTTTTAAGTGTGAGGAGAATCAACGGAAAAGGAAACAGGTAATTGGTGGGAGTAGTCCGTAATCCACCAAGAGTGCAATATAGATGAAGAAATAACATGAACCTGGTCTGAAATAATTGTGGGTGCTTTTAATTTTCATCTAGACTGAACAAATCAAATTGGCAAAAGTAGCCTTGACCAATTTAGTTTAAAGATACAGCGTGGGGAACAGGCTCTTCGGCCCACTGAGTCTGTGCTGACCAGTGATCCCCGCACATTAACACCATGCTACACACTAGGGAAAATGTACAATTGCACCAAACCAATTAACCTACAGTCCGGTAAAGTCTTTGGAGTGTGGGAGGAAACTATGCTGTCACAGAGAGAACATACAAACTCCTTACAGACAGCACCTGTAAGCAGGATTGAACTCTGGTCTTTGGCGCTGTGAGGCAACAACTCTACCACTGTGCTGCCCCTCTTTGGGGGAATATCTTGGGACAATATATTATAGACTCAACCAGTGAACAGGCTGCTTTAGATGTGGCAGATGGGGAAGATACTAAGGGTATAAGGGAAAGTTTGGTTTTGCATCATGATGTTTTGCAATTCCATTCCCCAGAGAGCTGGAGGCTGAGTCATTGAAAGTTTTCAAGGCAAGCACATAGTTGTGAGGAACATCTCGGGACTGTAGAGCCTGCGGGCAAGGCAAAGCTTGAGACTTATTTGACCTTCTCCCAGCCCTACATTGCCCCAATGTCCTTGCATTCTCCCAATGTACATTGGACAACATGCAGACATTGAGCCTCTGGTTAATCTGCTATATACTCCATCTATCAGGGGTCTCTTTTCTGTAAAACAAATTGTTGGAGGACTTTTAGGCCTTGGCGATATAGCATGGAAACACCGTCCCCTCCACTGTCACTAACCTACACACTAAGGACAATTTTTACTGAAGCCAATTAACCTACAAACCTGAATTTAGACACAAATTGCCAGAGTAACTTGACGGGTGGAGTCTCTGGTCAGGACCCAGACTGTCTTAAAGGTCCCGACCCAAGATATCACCCATCCTTTTTCTCCAGAGGTGCTGCCTGACCAGCTGAGTTTCTCCAGCATTTTGTGTCTATCTTCAGCATAAACCAGCATCTGCAGTTTCTTTCTACACATTTAACCTACAAACCTGTACATCTTTGGAGTGTGGGAGGAAACCAGAGCACCGAGTGAAAACCCGCACGGTCACGGGGAGAACGTACAAACTCCACACAGACAGCACCCTTAGCCAGGATCTAACTTGGGCCTTTTGTGTTGAGGTAGCAGGATCTACCTCTGTGCCACTGTGCATGTGAGCACAGCAGACCAGGCAGCATGTGTGGAGGGGATGGATCGGTGATGTTTTGTGTCGGGACCCTACCGTACTGCTTTACCGCCAGAGTGTTTCTCTTTAACATGTGTCCCCTCCGTTCTTTATCGCTTATCCTAACTCTCTGTTGGTCTCTGGCAGGTGCCTTCATTATCCCGTACCTGGTCATGGTCTTGCTGTGTGGGATCCCGCTGCTCCTCATGGAATACACCATCGGACAGTACACGAGCTTGGGACCTGTCCACGCCTTGGCTAAGATCTGCCCTCTCCTGAAAGGTTGGTTGATTATTATGCAAACAGCACGTTAAATCTTCTTTAATTGGATCTCAACCGCAAGAGGACTAACCGTCTAATTACCAACCTCCACTCGGTCTGTGTTATTTATAGAGTTCAGCACACTCTACTCTCTGAATTTGATGAAGATTTGTACATTTTGCAGCCTCTGTCAACTCAAAACGTTCCCCATTTGTTCACCGATGAAACTAATCTAACTGTTCAGAAAGCTGATATTTAACTAACAAATCTTCCAAGAGTCATGACTCTGTCAGGGCAGCATTAACTATTTCCAATAGCTTGCTCTTGCAGTCAATTCCTTGTGCCATTAAACGTCCTGAACCATCGTTGGTACTGTGAGGTTCTGGAACTGGGAAGAGGCCTGTTACTTTGTATCTGGCACAGAAGGTGATTTGTATCATATTGGCCCAAATGGATGAGATCTCGCAGTCCCTGTTGACTTCCTGCATCGGGGGAGGGTTGTAAGCTGATGGAGTTCTTTGCCAAGAGAAACATTAGGAACCAATTACTTTGGTGGCCTGAGCCTTGGGTTTCAAATGGAAGAATCTGTAATGTTTAGCCAAGCTGTAATGACACTCCATATAAATACTGTTTTTGCAGAATAATCTACAATAATTTGCAAATTCCCGTATATTTAAAAAAACAACGCTCCAGTTTTGAAATTTCTCATCTATGTTCTCTCCTTAGCATTAGCAGAAGCGAACATTTATAACTTGGCTGTCACTAAACATATAAAATACATTGCCCTGTAGTCTAACAGCTCATGGACTCCCCCTCGCCTCCGCTCCCCTCCCCACGTCCCACCCAGTGCAGGGTCTCTGGAAACCACGTCAGTCAGCCATCTTGGAACCAATGGAACTGGATTGAAGGCAGGAAATCTTGACATCCTGAGGGGTCGGCCAAGAGAAGGGAGACTAATTTAAAAGGCTGTAGAATTGTGTTCCAATTTTAACCATGTTCTTGTCTGGAACAATGACCATGCAAGACCAAATAATGTAAATAGCATGTGTTCCTCCGTGTGTAACATCTTACACCATCATTATGAAGTGTATGGTGATGGCGATAGCTACTGTTCTATTGCTGGGAAATGCTCTGTTTCCACTTCCAATCACTGTAAATACTCCAATAAATGTAGGTTGCCAGCAGTTTTTTTTAAAAAAAACCTAAATAACTACCAGAGAAGAAATTCTACAGTCTCGAGTCTCAGCATTTGAAATTGGCCCTCCTTTAGAAAAGATTACCTATAAAGAGCGACACAGTGGCACAGCAGTAGAGTGGCTGCCTTACAATGCCAGAGACCCAGGTACAATCCTGACTACGGGTGTTTGTACGGAGTTTGTACATTCTCCCCGTGACCATGTGGGTTTGGTCCGGGTGTTCAGGTTTCCTGCCACAATCCAAAGGCGTGCAGGTTTGCAGGTTAATTTGCTTCTGTTAATTGTCCCCTGTGTGTAGGATAGTGCTAATGTACGGGGTGATCGCTCATCGGTGCAGACTGCATGGGCTGAAGTTCTGCACTGTATCTCGAGTCTAGGGTGGATCCGGTCAATGGAAACACCAGTTGAAGTTGGGCTGCACCTTTTGGCTTGCTAATGACTAGCCAGTCATCATTGCTTTAACTTGTTCCATCTTGCAATGATTCCCAAGAGAACACCACATCTGACTCTATTTAATGGTGTGTTTATGTTCAGTGCCATAGGATGGGGAGCAGTTTAACTTGAGTTCTGCTATTCGAGGCTGAACACCTGCATCTCTCAAGCGAAACATAGAAAATAGATGCAGGAGGAGACCATTTGGCCCTTCGAGCCTGCACCGTCATTCATTGTGATCATGGCTGATTATCCACAATCAGTAACCTGTGCCTGCCTTCTCCCCATGTCCCTTGATTCCGCTAGCCCCTAGAGCTCTATCTAACTCCCTTTTAAATTCATCCAGTGAATTGGCCTCCACTGCCCTCTGTGGCAGAGAATTCCACAAATTCACAACTCTCTGGGTGAAAACATTTTTTCTCACCTCAGAGGGGAGGAGAGAATTGAAGGCATGGACAATGCTTAGCAAATTATTGTCTCTGCTTATTTTAAAAATCTAACGATGAACAGACCAAGTAGGACAATAATTAACCAGTGAGTATAAGCCATGCTTCTAGACTGAAATGCTGGTGCCCATGTAAACTTACAAGAGTGCTGAATATAGTTTTTTTAGTTGTAGGAGCAGAATTAGGCCATTTGGCCCATCAAGTCTACTCTGCCATTCAATCATTGCTGATCTATCTTTCCCTCTCAACCCCATTCTCCTGCCTTCTCCTCATGACACCTGCATTAATCTATCCATCTCTGCCTTAAATATCCATTGACTTGGCCTCCACAGACTTCTGTCACAATGAATTCCACAGATTCACCACTAAGGGCGGCACGGTGGCGCAGCAGTAGAGTTGCTGCCTTACAGCGAATGCAGCACCGGAGACCCGGGTTTGATCCCGACTACGGGTGCTGTCTGTACGGAGTTTGTACGTTCTCCCCGTGACCTGCGTGGGTTTTCTCCAAGATCTTAGGTTTCCTCCCACACTCCAAAGACGTACAGGTCTGTAGGTTAATTGGCTTGGTAAATGTAAAAATTGTCCATACGGGTATAGGATAGTGTTAGTGTGCGGGGATCGCTGGTCGGCGCGGACCCGGTGGGCCGAAAGGGCCTGTTTCCGCGCTGTATCTCTAAACGTCTGACTAAAGAAATTCCTCCCCATCTCCTTTCCAAAGGTATGTGCTTTCATTCTGAGGCGGTGGCCTCTGATCCTAGTATCTCTCACTAATGGAAACGTCTTCTCCATACCCACTCTACCCAGGCCTTTCACTATTTGGTAACTTTCAATGAGGTCCCCTCTCATCCTTCTAAACTCCAATGATAACAGGCTCGGTACTCATCGTATGTTAACACAATCATCCCTGAGGTAATTCTCGTAAACCTCTTCTGGACCCCCTCCACTGCCACTGCCAGTGCATCCTTCAAGGTTATTCAAGAATCTGCAAAAATGCACACGAAGTGGAAGCAGGATGGACCCTTCATTATGTGTAGGAAAGAACGACAGATGCTGGTTTAAACTGAAGATGGACACAAATAGCAGGAGTAACTCGGTGGGCCTGTGCCGCTGAGTTACTCCAGCTTTTTGTGTCTATCTTTGGTCCCTTCATTGGTTGTTACTTGCCCGGCCCCTTGATGGGGGTCTTGTCTGATCTTATCTGTCGGTGCCACATCATCCTGTACCTACTCCGTCTCCTTTTCACCCACCACTATCTTCAGTTTCATGAAACAAATATACCAGCCAGATACTGAGGAGACGCGATCCTTCTTTAGAGCCTGTTCAAGCTTGGAAACAACTGAAGCTTTTGTGGCTGGTTTCGTTTGTAAATGTTCAAGGCGTAGCTGAGAGGCAATTAATGTAAATAAAAATCATCTTTTAATTAATCTACTTTGAAAAGGCTTTTTATCTTAAACTGCTCTGCCAATACTCCTAAGACCCAATGGCTTAGCAGCCTCGATGGTGCTGGAAGTAGTTTGGGTTTGCTTGCTGAGTGCTTTCTGTAGAGATTTGTGTGGTTCATGAAAGAACACCCTTGTTAAAGGCCATTTCTTGCTCTCCTGCATCTGCAGAGCAAGAATTGAATTCTGGCATTAATCTCGAGCAGTTGGCACCTCTTTGGCTCAAAGCCTACTCTTGATCCCAAGTAACCTGGATAGGGTTGATATGGAGAGGATGTTTCCAATAGTGGGAGAGTCTAGGAACAGAGGTTACACCCTCAGAATTAAAGTACGTTCCTTTAGCAAGGAGATAAAGAATTTCTTTAGTCCGAGGGTGGTGAATCTGTGGAATTCATTGCCGCAAAGGGCTGTGGAGGCTAAGTCAATGGATATTTTTAAGGCAGAGATGGATAGATTCTTGATTATTACGGGTGTCGGGGGTTATAGGGAGAAGGCAGGAGAATGGTGTTGAGGGAAAGATAGATCCACCATGATTGAACGGCAGAGTAGACTTGATGGGCTGAATGGCCTAATTCTGCTCCTATAACTTATGAACTTACAACCAATGATGGATCACAGTGCAATGGTATATCTTGTGGCTGCCTCTTAGAGCAAGAGTTCCTGGAACCCTGACCTTTGTCATAATTCTGCTGTCAAGCACAGATTTGTATTTTCAAAAATAATGTTTCTGCTGTAAATTCTTCTCGTCATGAGATAAATTTAAGTAATTCAGCCTTTGGGACTTGTATTTCCCAGAGATGTATATATATATATATATATATATATTTAGCCAGCTTATTGATGCAGTCAAAAGAGAACAAAGGAACTTCTCTACTTGATTCCCCTTGATTGTTGTTTAATATATCGTCAAGTACTAATGTATAAAAATGTTCAGATGTACGCGAGTCAGAACTCTAAAAATAACACACGAGGAGTTTCAGCCCTTTGGGCTAACTTTGGTTCTCATTGAGGTTAAATGCAGGTGGTACTGGCAAAATGTATTTACAATGATGTTTGTCTCTGATTTAGTCTGTACATTTAATCCCTCTCCAATCAATGCTGTTTCCTTGTGTTTTATTTTTGTCTATCAGTGACTGAATCCAAGCCCACTCAATCTAAAATAAATTTGGTGGCTAAAATCAGCAGTGTGAACAGTGCAATGACAATCATATCATATATCATATATCATATATATACAGCCGAAAACAGGCCTTTTCGGCCCACCAAGTCCGTGCCGCCCTGTGATCCCCGTACATTAACACTATCATACACCCACTAGGGACAATTTTTACATTTACCCAGCCAATTAACCTACATACCTGTACGTCTTTGGAGTGTGGGAGGAAACCGAAGATCTCGGAGAAAACCCACGCAGGTCACGGGGAGAACGTACAAACTCCTTACAGTGCAGTACCCGTAGTCAGGATCGAACCTGAGTCTCCGGCGCTGCATTCGCTGTAAAGCAGCAACTCTACCGCTGCGCCACCGTGCCGAGTGCATGTTAATTGATCAGCTATCTTCTTTAAAGTTTGCTCTCTCTTCTGCACCGTGTCCTTTCTCTAGCTCTCACCGTTTCAAATTTTTTTTCTCTGGGATACCTTGTCCTCATCTCCCCGTCCCTCCGCCCTCGAGCACCATTTAAAGAAGCTTCATCTGTGGTGGAATTGACAGCAGCTTTTGCCCTGACTAACAGTTTGGCCGAAATCCTTTGAAACAACATAAAAGGCCATCTACTGGTGCAAGTCTTGCATTCTTCATTGGAGGATGTAATGCAGGACTCTGATAAACAGTGCCAAAGCACACCCACATGCATCAGCAATACGTGTGTGGAGGTTGTTCTCAAAGTAAGTCCAGTGTTCAAGTTGCTGTATCAGGAGAACAATGTCATCAGTTGTAGACGTGTGTGGGCTCCCCTCCTACAGATCAGATGAGTCGTGAAGCTAAGTGCTATTCACAGGCTGGAGGCAGCTCCGCACTGATTTAGGGTTTGTGTTTATCATTGTCACGTGTACAGAGGTACGGTGGAAAGCTTTGTTTTGCATGGTATAACAGGTCAGATATACCATATATAAGAATGCAATCACGTTTAACTCTGGTACAATAGATAGATCAAAGGGGAAGATACAGGTGCAGAATATAGTTCTCCACACTGTAGCGCATCAGATCCATAGACAAAGTCCAATGTCCACAATGGGGTAGAGGTGAATCAGACCTGGCTTCTGGAAGGACCGTTCAGAAGCCTGGTAACAGAGGGGAAGCAGCTGTTCCTGAGTGGTAGTGCGCACTTGAAGGCTTGTGTACCTTCTACTGGATGGGAGCAGGGAGAAGGAATGACTGGGGTGGGACAAGATTTTGATTATCATAGAAACATAGAAAATAGGTGCAGGAGTAGGCCATTCGGCCCTTCGAGCCTGCACCGCCATTCAATATGATCATGGCTGATCATCCAGCTCAGTAACCTGTACCTGCCTTCTCTCCATACCCCCTGATCCCTTTAGCCACAAGGGCCACATCTAACTCCCTCTTAAATATAGCCAATGAACTGGCCTCAACTACCTTCTGTGGCAGAGAATTCCACAGACTCACCACTCTCTGTGTGAAGATATGTTTTCTCACCTCGGTTCCTTTATCCTTAAGCTGTGACCCCTGGTTCTGGACTTCCCCAACATCGGGAACAATCTTCCCTCATCTAGCCTCTCCAACCCCTTAAGAATTTTATATGTTTCTATAAGATCCATCATGGCTGCTTTTCTGAGGCAGTGTGAAGTGTCGTTAGTCCATGGAGGGGATTCTGATCTGTGTGATTAGACTGGGCTACGTCCACAACTCCCTGCAATCTATCTTGCTATCCCCTGCACCCTCCCCCCCCCCACCCACAAACACAGGCCCATTACAGGAAGTGCCTGTGAATGTACAGGTAGTGTTTACTGTAGGGCGTACCGTAACTCAGTGTAGCCTTCAAGACCACAAGCATCCTAAAGCATTAGAACGCACAACACATCTCTGCAATTGCCATTTTGTGATACCGGCTTAGTTTTCGGATGAAGGTTTAAAAAGCAGATGTTGTGCTACAGAGTTAAAACTTTTAATCTCTTGCTCTGCCCACAGTAAAGAGCTGTTTGGGTTTGTTGACTTTTTTTCCCCTGCGTAACTATGGTTACACTTCAGAAGTAATTTACTAATTAAGAAACATTTTAAAGCTTCCGAGAATGCAAAATTGCTAGGGTTCTTTTACAGATGTGGAATAGTAGGGACTCAAGAGTCTGAGCTACAGGGAGAGGTTGGGCAGGCAAGGACTTTATTAATGACTAAGAAGGAACTGCAGATGCTGGTTTAAACCAAAGATAGACAGAAAATGCTGGAGTAACTCAGCAGGACAGGCAACATCTCTGGAGAGAAGGAATGGGTGATGTTTTGGGTCGAGGCCCTTCTTCAGACTACTCCAGCACTTTGTATCTCTATCGGAGGGGAAAAAGTATCTGCCCCCAAAAAATAATAAATCAGGAGAAGGGAACAAAAACGGGAAAGAAGAGGTGTAGATGAAGTGATGGAAAGCTAATTTATAGCACAAGGGCTATAAATTGCCTGAAAAAATGAAAAATGTTGATGTGTTCAGTTAGGCAGCATTTCTGGAAAGAGAAATAGAGTTAACATTTTGGGTGAACAGAGCTTCAGCTTAGAGATGCAGCATGGATGGTAATGTTTACATGAAGGAACACAAGGAACTGCAGGTGCTGGTTTACCAAGGGAAAAAAAAACAAAGTGCTGGAATAACTCAGTGGGTCAGGCAGCATCTCTTGAGGATATGGATAGGTGACATTTGGGATCGGGACCCTTCTTCAGACTCTACGATCCCGACCTGAAATGTCATCTATCCATGTCTTCAAGGGATGACGTGCACAGTGGCGTAGTGGTAGAATTGCTGCCTCACAGGGTGGGTTAGATCCTGACCACGGGTGCTGTCTGTATGGAGTTTGTATGTGTGGATTTTCTCTGGTTTCCTCCTACACTCAAGACGTGCAGGTTTGCAGGTTAATTGGCTTTGGTAAATTGTCCCTAGTGTGTGGGATGGAGCTCTAGTCCGGGTGATTGCAGGTGGACTCTGTGGGCTGAAGGGCCTGTTTCCACAGTGCATCTCTAAAGATAAAACTAAGTGGTGTTTGACCCGCTGAGTTATTCCAGCACTTTATTTTTTATTTCCTTTGGTAAACTGATATCTGCTTTTCCTTATCTTAGTGTAAACATTAGTATCCAAGCAGGGATTATAATGGCAGCTTGATATCGGCGACTCATTTTGATTCTTGTCCCATTGCTATTTCATTTTCACTTGGAAACACACCTATGGATTTCCCAGCAAATGTGGCATTACCTGGAGTGGACTCTAAACGGCCTTGTCTAGCAGGCATGCCCTGTCCCAGCAATATAGAAGCCCACTGTCTTTGTTCCTGTTAAATTCAGTTTAGTTCCAGTGAATTAAGCAGCCTATTTAAACTCTCTTGAAGATAAGAATCTTCGGTGTGGTGGAGGATTATGGCCTAATGTGGATTTAGCCCGAGGGAAGGATGGTAACTGAAACCAAGTGCATTTAAAGGCATGTAAGAAAGAATAAGGTGCAGGGACGCAAGCAAGCAGGGGAGTGGGACTAGAAATTCACGTAGTATTAATGGACTCCAGTCACCAAAATGTGGTTGCATTTCGAGACCCTGCACCACCTGGAAAATCTTTATCAACCGTTAGCTGACTAGTAGCATGGTGTTAAAAATAAAATGTGCAGTGCATTAGGGTCAGTAGATGCTGGCTGCTTTAATTTTTTTTTTTAACAAAAAATTGAATTGCCTGATATACCAGTGCCCTTTCTTTCAAAATCTGGATCGGGGCAGGCAGGTGTGATGAGCAAGTATGGACCTTTTTCATTTGGGCATGCCAATGAACAACTTATTTGTGAAATGTGGTTTTCCCAAGAGAGCAGTTTCTCGGCAAAATGACAAACTTTGTGGCGTGGATTAATTAATGGGATTGCTGGTCTCTCATTTCCTAAAGTAGTTTTGAGCAGTTGCCTAAACTGTTTGCAATCCTTTAGCTGAAGGTATTCATTCCTCAGTGTTGTTGGTGGGGAGTTCCAGGGATCATAGGGACCCGGTGCTGATGAAGGAAAGGAAATCTTTTGGGATGTGTTGTTGTGGGACTACAAAGTAGCAGGTGCACACGATTTCTATCTTGTAGAAGCCAAGAACTGCGGATGCAGGTGACGTTTCAGTTCTGCATTGGGGAAACCACAGTGAGTATAGAAACCACCTCTGTTCCTGACGCCATTCATTCATCACTCAATCAACCAACCTTCTCTGCTCTGAGGTCGATGTAGGAGGCCTGGGTAGAGTGGATGCTAAGAGGATGTTTCCACTAGTGGGAGAGTCTAGGATCAGAGGCCTTGGCCTCAGAATAAAAAGACGTACCTTTAGAAAGATGAGGACGAATATCTTTAGTCAGAGGGTGGTAAACCTGTGGAATTCATTGCCACAGACAGCTGTGGATATTTTTTTAGGTGGAGATTGACAGATCGAGATGAGAAAACATTTCTTCACACAGAGAGTGGTGAGTCTGTGGAATTCTCTGTCACAGAAGGTAGTTGAGGCCAGTTCATTGGCTATATTTAAGAGGGAGTTAGATGTGGCCCTTTTTGCTAAAGGGATCAGGGGGTATGGAGAGAAGGCAGGTACAGGCTACTGAGCTGGATGATCAGCCATGATCATATTGAATGGCGGTGCAGGCTCGAAGGGCCGAATGGCCTACTCCTGCACCTATTTTCTATGTTTCTATGTAAAGGTGTCTTGATTAGTGGAGATTGATAGATTCTTGATTAATGAGGGTGTCAAGGGTTATGGAGAGAAGACAGGAAAATGAGGTTGCGAGGCAAAGATAGATCAGCCATCATTAAATGTCAGAGTTGCCTTGATGGGCCAAATGGCCTAATTCTGCTCCTCTAACTTATGAACCTATGTACTCTATGCAGTCCCTTATCCATTTCAGCACCTCCTGCCCCACCTTGTGCAGTGTGTGAAGAGGTCCACTCTTTCTGCCACTTGCATTTTGCATCTGTGTGTTCCTGGTATCCTGAATGTTCCTTCCTTATTTGAGGGGTCATGACTCATAAAGTCCCAGAAGTCAGTGGGATGTTGTACTTCTTTCAGGGCACTTTGAGCACATCCTTGACACCTTTCCTGTGTTCACCTACCAATCTCTTCCATGGTGGAAGTTGGCTTGGAGGGCATGTCCGGAACCGTATTTCTGAATTATTGGCACTGTTTCAGAACCTTTTATGGCAATCTTCACCCAACAATGCTACCAGTCATCAATTAATAATCTATTTAATGGTTTGAATTCTGGCCAGGGTACTAGGGAAGGAAAAACCCCAATTAGGATATTTTGTAGAAACCTGAGATGTAAAAGATGAGTTCAGTAAAATTATCAAATTAGATTTTATATTTGAATCTCTGGAGCCAAGAGAGCCTTTGAAGTCGGAGATGGTGAACCACATTATTATTTTTTTAACAATTGGCAATTATTGGCTAATTTATTTTGCAAAATGTCCTAGACAAACATGTCTAATGCATTCATAGCTGGTTCCATCTATCTGCTGACAATATGAGATTCTTCACAATATCCCATTGCATGAAGACAAAACGACTTCTAAATCACCCAAGAGCCTGAACCCAAATGCATTAGGAATCTGGTTGTTTTTACCTATCCTAAATAGAGTCATACAGCATGGAAACAGGCCCTTTGGCACAGCCTGTCCATGCCAATTTAGATGCCTCGTCTACACTTCTCACCTGCCTGCATTTGGCCCATATTCCTCAAACCCTTCCTATCCATGTAGCTGTCTAAATGGCTTTTTAAATGTTGTTATAGCAACTACCTCCTGGCAGCTCGTTCCACATGCCCACCACCCTCTGTGCGGAAAAGAATGTCACTCGAGTTCCTATTAAATCTTTCCCTTCACATCTTAAAGTCCAATTATGTGTCCTTCTATATGTATATCTTTTCCAACATTCTTTTGCTTTTTTAAAAGTAAAGTCATCCTAATAATAAATCAGCATTTCTGGAATTGTTAGGACATTGAGTTCTTTCTCATAACAAGCCTCATCTTTTGGACACATGGCAGCTGGTCTGAGTGGTTTTTCTCCCATTGCGAGCTATTGGCCTTGGTCTTCAGTCACTGGCAGATACCTCGTTTTGTTTTTGCCTTTATTGTTATTTGTCAAGAGGGTTTACGCTATATTTTCTCCAATTCTAACCTGCAGAATTTCTCCTCAGTTTCTTTTTTTGAGACAGAGATAGTCTACCCGATCAAATCTGTTAATCGCTTGATCACTCACCCCTGTGCTAATCGGACGGAGAGACAGGTAGTGAATTCCGCATCTTTTTCCCACACGGTCGCAAGTCACGATGTTGTCACACTTCCCATGACCTTTTTTTATCTCGTGCATGTGGCCCTTTGACAAATTGGTGAAGTTGCCCCAGGTCAATGTGGACTCGGCAAATGCCACTGACAATGGGTCAGAACAGACACGGGTTTACCACCCACACACTCAAACTCCAATTAAGCCACTTTTTAAAAAAATGTTCAATAGTTCTGATTTTGGTTTAAATTCTGACTCTCTCACATCTAAACTGATTTGAGTCACACAGTGTGGAAATGGGCCCTTCGGCCCAACTTACCCATACCAACCAACATGCCCCATCTACCTGCGTATGGCCCATATCCCTCTAAACCTATCCTATCCATTTGCCTGTCTAAATGTTTCTCAAACTTTACGATAGTACCTGCCTCAACTACCTTCTCCGGCAGCTCGTTCCATACACCCACTACCCTTTTTAAAAAAAATGTTATTCCTCGGGATCCTTTTAAATCTTTTCCCCTTCACCTTAAACTATGTCCTCTGCTTCTTGATTTTCCTCTTCACTGGGCCAAAGATTCTGTGCGTTTACCTGATCTATTCCTCTCATGATTTCATGCACCTCTATAAGACCACCCCTCATCCTCCTGCGCTCTAAGGAATAAAGCCCCAGCCTGCACAACCTCTCCCTACAGCTCAGTCCCTCGATTCGTCCAATTTCCCCATCGGGTCCAATCGCCACCACAGTATTATTCCCAGGAGCAGAGGCTCCTGCTGAGTGTTTAACTCTACACTTGTCCACGGTACAGTTCAGCTCCCAACATTATTATCTTTTCATTGTTGTTGTTTTCTTCAACTGTGTGCCTTTAACCATACTGTTCTCTCCTTATTCAATGAAAAATGTGCTCTAGTAAAGTCTGCCCAGCTTTTACATGCATGAGATTACTAATTTTAATCACTGGGTATTTCTGCAATCTTATGATCGAAGCATTTTGGAGTGGGCATTCTCTATTTAGACTTTAGAGATGCAGCACAGAAGCAGGCTCTTTGGCCTACCAAGTCTACACCATCCAGCGTGCACTAGCTCTATCCAACTAGGGGCAATTTACTATTTTACTGAAGCCAATTGACCTTCAAACCTGTACGTCTTTGGAGTGTGGGAGGAACTGGAGCAACAGAAGAAAGGCCACGCAGTTACAGGGAGAACATGCAAGCACTGGACAGACAGCAACTGTAGTCGGGATCGAAACCAGGTCTCTGGTGCCACTCTGCCACCCTGTTTCCAACATCCATCCAGAGAAAGGTTAAGAATAAGGAACACTTGTCCTGTTTACATTTGCAGCTTTTTTTTACATCAAATTACATATATGATTTTAAAGTTGCCTTTTGGGCAGATAATAGACACATTGATTGCATTCGAGGATAATGAGACCATCTCCCTGCCATACAAGTTGGTGATGAGCTTCGTAGGTTCAATATCTTATAAATCGACTCAAAGTGCTGTTGCTGGAGGCTGGTGTAGATCCTGTAGCTTACAGGGCAGCACGGTGGCACAGCGGCAGAGCTGGTGCCTTACTACGCCAGAGACCCAGCTTTGATCCTGACTACGGGTGCTGTCTGTATGGAGTTTGTAAATTCTCCCTGTGACCACGTGGGTTTTCTCCGGGTGCTCCGGTTTCCTCCCACACTCCAAAGATCTACAGGTTTGTAGGGTAATTGGCTTCAGTGAAATCGTAAAAGTCTCCCCCGTGATCGCTGGGCGGCGCAGACTCGGTGGGTCAAAGGACCTGTTTCCATGCTGTATCTCAAGTCTACAGGGGTGTGGTGGTGTAAAACAGTATCATAATTGATAAACTCTGGGACAAAAATTGCATTCCAAAGTCTGCAACTTGTGTGGCCATAGTGTGCATCAGCAGTGGGTCAGACAGCATCTCTGGAGGACATGGATAGGCAATGTTTCGGGTCGGGACCTTTCAGACTAATTAAATATACTATGGATTGTTAATATGTATTTTAATTATAACTTCTAAATGATATTTTTCTGGTCCTTGAGCATCAGGGACTGTGTTGATTATCCAAATAAGCAAGAGAGAGAAAACCCATTCACTAATCTCCGCCATAGTTTTTGAATCTTTAGCCACGCTAAAGTGTTTTGTATTTTACGTCTTCTGTTTTCATACAACCATCAATGTATACTGACAACAGTCAGAAGAGTTTCAGTGTTAGAGGTAATGATGGAAAGAATGTTGTTGGTCAAACAGCACATTTTCTCTTTTTGACACACAATACCAGCAGTATTCAGATTTAAATTGTAACTTGCTATTTTTAGTATGACATCGCTTTGATTCGGCTTTAAAAGAATTTGCACCAACATTGCACATCTTTTGCTGCTAGTATTGGCGGCATGGTGACGCGGTGGTAGAGTTGCTGCTTTGCAGTGCCAGAGACCTGGGTTCAATCCTGACCGTGGGTGCTGTCTGTGCGGAGTTTGTATGTTCTCCTTGTGACTGCGTGGGTTTCCTCCCTTATTCCAAAGATGTGCAGGTTTGTAGGTTAATTAGCTTCTGTAAGTTTCCCCTCGTGTGTAGGGAGTGGATGCAATTGTGGGATAACATGGACTGGTGATCAAGGGTCGGGTGTGGACTCAGTGAGCCGAAGGCCCTGTTCCATTCTGTATCTCTGAAACTAAAAAGCTCAAACTATTCCTGAGACTGCATTTGCTGCCAAATCACTCGAGTTCTCCTTAGACTATCTTGTCTATCAGCACGGCCGAGAAGCCAAAAAGTAATAATGTTTCATGTTTACAGTGCCAAAGAGACTTCCTTTATCACTTTAAATATTAGCTGTAATTCTGCTCCTGGGTGTGTTATAATCAGCGGATTTGTTGAGTTCACTCTTTCTAAGATACTGTACTTGACGTAACATTATCCTGTACTCTCCGGAATAAAAACGTCCATAGCTGATACAGTTAACTCCTCAGGCTACCAGTCACCAATGCAGAAACAAGGAACTGTAGGCGCTGGTTTACAACAACAAAAAAACCACAAAGTGCTGGAGTATCTTGGAGGGTCAGCCGGCATCTCTGGATAATATGGATAGGTGATGTTTTGGATCAGGACCCTTCTTCACAAATGCAGATAATTGGAGTTTAATAAATCAAAAGGACTGTTCTGTTGAGGAATGATTTTACTGGAGATTGATGGGTTCTTGATTAGTAAAGGTTACTGGGAGAAAACAGGAGAATGGGGTTGAGAGAGGAAAATAGATCAACCCTGATCGAAAGGTGGAGCAGACTCAATGGGCCAAATGGCCTAATTCTACTCCCATTGTCTGTTGATCTTATTATCTCTTTTGTTCTCGTACTGGGAAGTCAATCACGTGTTTACATTTCAGGTACTGTGCAGTAAACATTGTAGAGTAACATAAAGCACCTGTCCTTTGCAGGGGCAATGTCAATGTGCTTCAGTTTAGTTTAGAGACACAGCGTGGAAACAGGCCCTTCAGCCCACTAGGTCCGTGCTGACCAGTGATCCCTGTACACTAGCACTATCCTACATGCACTAGGGACAGCTTACAATCTTTATCAAAACCAATGAACTTACAAAGCTGCGTCTTTGGAATGTGGGAGGAAACCGGAGCACCGGGGCAAAACTCACCCAGTCACAGAGAGAATGTACAAACTTCGTACAGACAGCACCCGTAGTCAAGATCAAACAGGTGTCTCTTGCGCTGTAAGGCAGCAACTCTACTGCTGCACCACCGTGCTGCCTCTTTAAGTGCAGCACCTTTTGTTTGCAATGAGGCATTAGGTGTGTACATCTTGCACGTTACAATTATTCTGCTGCAAAGATTAATTGCTGTGGAGAGTCGGCTTTTATTAACTGACTAATTTTGATCTGCTAGCTGGGAACGTGCATTCCAAAAGGCTGGTGTGCGACATAAGCTGATGTGCACTGCAAAGTTTAGGTCTTGCTGCATTTGTGAAAGAGTGAAGCATTACACTGCGATGTGGTCCGCCTCGTTCACGTGGAATATTAGTACTCTGAACGCCTGATAGAATCCGGGTTCAGAAAGGGTGTGATCCACATAGAACAGATCAGCCCATGAACAGGCCCTTCAGTCCACATTGTGCCGAACCTGATGCCAAGATCATCTCTTAACTAATAACGAGGAACTGCAGATGCTGCTTTATACCAAAAATAGAGTCGAAATAGCAGCACAGTGGCGTGGTGTTCGATCCTGTCTGCGGGTGTTGTCTGCACGGAATTTTCATGTTCGCTCTGTGAGCTCATGGGATTTGCATGGTGCTCCGGTTTCCTCCCACACTCCAAGATGCAAGTTTGTAGGTTAATTAGGCTTCTGTAAAAATTGTGAATTTCCCCTAGTGTGTAGGATAGTGCGAGTGTCGGGGTGATCACTGGTCGGCCTGGTCTTGGTGGGCCGAAGTGCCTGTTTCCACGCTGTATCTGTAAAGTCTAAAATACTGGAGTAACTCAGTGGGTCAGGCAGCCGCTGGAGAAAGTGGATAGGTGATGTTTTGGGTCAAGATGTACCTGCACCTATTCTGTGCCCCTCCATTCCTTACACATCCATATGGCTATTCATAAGTCTCTTAAATGCCACTATCATATCATACCTTCTTTAAGAAGGAGCTTTTATTGCATGATCACTGTTGCAAAGTACTGCGTAGAACAAAACTGCCCTGCAGTTTGCAAACGTCAATCGTCAAATGACAGCATTATCATCTATATCCACGATGCACTCGATCTTGCAGCGACCAGCGAAACCACAGAAGGTGTACAAAGTTCCTGTATCTGCCTCAACCACCAAGCCCAGCAGCACATTCAAGGCACTCTCTGACCTCTGTGGGGGTTTTTTTTTTTTTAAAGCATTCCGTACATCTCCTCTAAACGTTGCCCCTTTCATCTTAAAGCTTTGGCCTCTAATATTTATTTTTCCTTTCCTGAGTTTGGTTTAGTTTAGAGATACAGCGCAGAAACATGTCCTTCGGCCCACCGAGTCCGCACCGACCAGCGATCCCAGTAACACTAACGCTATCCCACATGTAATTTTGCCAAGCCAATTAACCTGCAAACCTGTACGTCTTTGGAGCGTGAGAATAAAACAAAGATCCCACAAAAACAGTGCAGGTCACAGGAGAACGTGCAAACTCCGTATAGACAGCACCCGTAGTCAGGATCGATTCTGCGTGTCTGGCACTTTAAGGAAGCAACTCTATCTGATTTTGCACACGTGAAAATAAATAGTTTTGTAGTTCAAAAGGAGGGGCCAGCAAAGAAATTTCTTAATGTGACCACAATGTAAACAAATACTGTAATTGCTAGATATATCCTACAAACATTCCTAGACTTTGCTTCTTGCTGTTCTTTCCTCAGCTCTCCATTTGTTCATCAGTTCTAGGAGCAGAATTAGGCCATTCATAGAAACATAGAAAATAGGTGCAGGAGTGGTCCATTCGGCCCATCGAGCCAGCACCGCCATTCAATATGATCATGGCTGATCATCCAAAATCAGTACCCCGTTTTGGCCTTCTCCCCATATCCCTTGATTCCCTTAGCCCTAAGAGCTAAACCTAACTCTCTCTCAAAAACATCCAGTGAATTGGCCTCCACTGCCTTCTGTGGCAGAGAATTCCAAGAAATTCACAACTCTGGGTGAAACATTTTTTCCTCATCTCAGTCCCAAATGGCCTACCCCTTATTCTTAAACTGTGACCCCTAGTTCTGGACTTCCCCAACATCGGGAACATTTTTCCAGTGAATACAAGCCCAGTCGACCCATTCTTTCATCAGACGTCAGTCCCACCATCCCGGGAATTAACTTGGTGAACGACTGAATATTTTCACTTGCTTAGATTAATTTATTGATTGATTGTAAGATGCAGCATGGAAACAGGCTCTTTGGCCCACCGAGTTCCACACCAACCAGCGATCGATCACCTGTTCGCCATAGATGGTCCATGGTTCTTTATCACCACATGTACTAACGTACTGTGAAATTATTTTCACTTTTTCAGTGAAATTCAATAGTTCTATGTTATCCCACTTTTGCATCCACTCCCTACACATTAGAGATAATTATCCTACAAACCCACGCAGTCACGGGGAGAATGTGCAAACTTCACACAGACTCAACACCTTCGCTCAGTCTGCCTTAGCCAACCTGATCTCCCTGTGGCTCTGTACTTCAACTCCCACTCCCAGTCTGACCTTTCTGTCATGGGCCTCCTCCATTGTCATAGTGAGGCCCACCGTAAATTGGAGGAACAGCATCTCATATTTCGCTTGGGCAGCTTACACCCCAGCGGTATGAACATTGATTTCTCTAACTTCAGAGAGCTCCTCTGTCCCTCTCTTTCCCTTCCCCTGCCCAGTTTTCCCACTGTCTTCCTGTCTCCAACTACATCCTTTCTTTTGTCCCGCCCCCTCCCCTGACGTCAGTCTGAAGAAGGATCTCGACCTGAAACGTTACCTATTCCTTCTCTCCTGAGATGCTGCCTGACCCGCTGAGTTACTCCAGCATTTTGTGATACAGACAAAACTTGAGGTCATAATCGAACCCAGGTGTCTGGCGCTGTGAGGCGGCAGCTCTACCAGCTGTACTGAACATATCGAACAACTTGTTGCATATGAAACACGCCGACCATCGATCACTTGTTCACATTATTTCTGTGTTATCCCACTCTCTAATCCATTCCCTTCACATTGGGGGCAATTTACAGAGGCCAATTAACCCACAAAACCGCACGTCTTTGGGAAGTGGGAGGAAACAGGTGCACCCGGAATAAACCCACATGGTCTTGGGGAGAACAGGGAACCCCACACGGACAGCACCCGATGGGTGCCGGGCACAGCGAGGCAGCAGCTCTACCAGCTGTGCCGCTCTAATGTAATGACCCAATGTAATGCAGTCAACACACAACTCGCTACTAATCTTGCCTGTTCCACGGATGTTGATTCATGAGAAATTTCAAGATAAAGCAGTGACAAATGTGAAGTTTTTGTTTTTTCTTGGCAAGTTGATTTCGGCTTAATGGTATTTGCCAGAGGAAAAAAAAACATGAACTCCTGATCTCCACGTATTACAATCACATTCAAATACAATCTTTGGATGTGAATTCTTGTTTGTCCATTTTAATCATGAATTGACAGCTCAAACAAAGCCATTCCTACGTCCCACTTCATGTTTTTGGATGAGCTTCTGACAGGTACATATGATATTGAAAGGTTAGTGCTTTTCTTTGATTCTTTGCCATGACACCAATCAGCAGATCGTAAGGATAAATTTATCGATTCTTTTAAAAAAAAATCTTTTGCTGGCGCCAGGTGACTTGGTGGGAATCTGTTGCTGTCAAAGTGTGGTCTTTGAAATTAAAGGTTTATAGACAATAGACAATAGGTGCAGGAGAAGGCCATTCAGCCCTTCGAGCCAGCACCACCATTCAGCCCTTCGAGCCAGCACCGCCATTCAATGCGATCATGGCTGATCACTCTCAATCAGTACCCCGTTCCTGCCTTCTCCCCATATCCCCTCACTCCGCTATCCTTTGGGGGACAATTACTGTCACAGAGCCAACCTGACCAGAGGTCATCTTGGCCTTTCCAGTGAATGGTTTATTAATTATCATATGTTTTATATTTTGTTTTAAACCCTAGACTGTTTACACTTTGTAAGGTTTATGCCACTGCTCAGTAAAAGAGGAATTTAGCCAGTGACTAATTGGAGTGGTCTGTGGGCAACACAGCTGGCTGACCCAGGATTGAACCCAGGTCTCTGGGACAATGGGTTTACTCCTAAACCAGTGTGTTTTGTGCCATGTCTGTTTAGTTTAGTTTAGAGATACAGCGTGGAAACAGGCTCTTCGGCCCACCGAGTCCGCACTGACCAACAATCCCCGCGCACTAGCACTTTCCTACACACACTGGGGACAATTTACAATTAAACCAAGCCAGTTAACCTCCAAACCTATATGTCTTTGCAGTGTGGGAGGACACCGGTTATCCCGGAGAAAACCCCACGCAGAGCATGGGGAGAATATACAAACTCCGTAACGACAGCATCCATGGTCAGGTGTGAACCCGGGTCTCAGCCGCTGATATGATCGATGGTAGTAACAACTTACTCAATGAGTGCCCTTTGGAGCATCGTGATCACAGGATAAACATCAGAGGTACCTCTCAAAGGACCTTGTAAATTAATTGTTTAGTTAAGGTGCTGGAGCCTTCAAAGAAGCTGGGTAGGGTAAGGGGAAACCAGCTCACTGGATTTGAATGCCTCATGCTTGTCAACCCAAGAAGGAATTTTATAGTAAGATGAAGCTCAAGTGCTTTCGTGATCAGTTCAAAGATTGTTCTGTGGGCAAACTAAAAGATTGTATCTCAAACACAATAATGGCAAGATGGCAGGGATAAGAAAAGTTGATTTGTCTCGACATAAAAATGATTGAAGTGGATTAAATTTGGAGCGGCACGGTGGCCCAACGGTAGAGTTGCTGCCTTACAGCGCCAGAGACCCGGGTTTGATCCTGACTATGGAAACTGTCTGTGCGGAGTTTGTTCTCCCTGGGTTTCTCCGGGTGCTGCGGTTTCCTCCCACATTCCAAAGAAGTGCTGGTTTGTAGGTTAATTGGCTTCGGTAAAATTGTAAATGGTGCCTGGTGTGCGTATGATAGTGTTGGTGTATGGGGTGATCGCTGGTCAGTGTGGATTCGGTGGGCCGATGGTCCGGTTTCCGCCCTGTATCTGAAAAGTGTAGCGTCTAACTGATATTGAGCTACAACTAAACAAACCAACCTGACAAAGTTGCAAGGCTGTGACCCTGCCTCGAAGTCATGAATAATGGTGGGCGATTCTGTAACCAAGGGGAGGAGGATCCTCTGGGAACGTCTCCAACCTCGGTCTACAGCACCTTCGAGCATCCTCCAACTTTGTCCACTTCCATTGTGGATTGGCCATTATCTCCAGGGTAACTGCAGCATCTTCCACAGTGACTCCCAACACTGAGACAGCCCTGGAGTTGGGATTGCCATGCACCTGCTGCCCAAGATGCATTCTGACCTGGACCTATGTTTGTTAGTTTGTTTGTGGTAAAGAAGAGTTGCAAGATCCTGGTCTCCCATCGACAATGAAGGAGTGTATCCTCAACATACACACTGTAACAGTTCAAGACGAAATTATGTTTTCAAGGGAGAGTTAGATATAACTTAGAACTAATAGAATCAAGGGCTATGGGGATAAAGCAGGAACTGGATACTGATTCTAGATGATCAGCCATGATCATATTGAATGGTGGTGCCAGCTCGAAGAGCCGAATGGCCTACTCCTGCACCTATTTTCTTTGTTTCTATGTTTCTAAGGACTAAGTTTATTTTCTCAGCCACAGATGTTTCAGAAAGTCTCTTAGATATGATGGTGGAATTTAAGAGACATTTGCAAAGGCAAATGGACATGGAGGGTTAGTAGTTTGTGCAGGCAAATGACAGATGGTCTTTGCATCATGTTCGGCATTGACATTGTGGGCCGAAGGACCCGATCTTGTGCTGTACTGTTCCATGTTCTATTTTGCACACTGTGTTGGAAAATATATAGAAGAGCCATGAACTTGTTCCACAAGTTCATTGCTGTGTGGAGGATTATGAACGATGCATTTGGGTTTTGAGTCAGCATGTGCCACTGGAACCTCCCGCGATGCTTCATTTGACCTTTGCTCCATCACTGACCATATAGCCTTACAATGTTCAAGAACCGGCCATTTAAAAATGGCTGAATTTGTGCAGTAATCCACCGTCGGTTTTCTCCATTTCCTCCCACACTCCAAAGACGCACAGGTTTGTAGGGCATAAGTAGGAAGGAACTTTAAATGCTGGTTTATACCAAAGATATAAAGGTCATACCCCCCCCTCCCCCACTATACTTTAATTCTGAAAAAGGGTCCCAAGCCAAAACATCACCCATCCTTTTTCTCCAGAGATGCTGCCTGGCCCGCTGAGTATTTTGTCTACCCCAGTTTTTAAGTTAATTGGTTTCTGTAAATCGTCCCTAGTGTGAAGGGTAGTGTTAGTGTATGGGACGATTGCTGGTCAGCGTGGGATGAAGGGACTGTTTCCGCGCTGTATCTCTTAAAGAATAAAGCACACGGCAGTCGGACCGGCCGGAAGCTTTATCCCGCCACGATGCCTTGAACTAGACTCGTACGGTTTCCATTTTGTGTTTTGCCGTCAGCCATTTCCTCATACCTACCAGTGGTCGATAAGTTTCACGTGAACCAAGATCCAGTAAAATACTTTGTTTTGTGTGCTTTCTAGGCAAATCGTATCACAGTGCAAAAGAGAAAATAAACAGGGTGCAGAATATAGTGTTGCAACTTCAGGGAAGGTGCAGATAAAGAAAAGTGCAAATGCTCAGTATATAGTCATGGAGACTTATAGCCTGGAAACAGGCCCTTTGGCCCAACCTGCCCACGCCGACCAACATGCCCCATCTACACTAGTCCCACCTGCCTGCGCTTGGCCCATATCCCTCCAAACCTATCCTATCCATGCACCTGTCTAAATGTTTCTTAAACATTGTGATAGTACCTGCCACAACTACCTCATCTGGCAGCTCCATACACCCACCACCCTTTGTGTAAAAAAAGTTCCCCCCGGGTGCCTATTAAATCTTTTCCCCCCCACTCACCTTAAACCTGTGTCCTCTGGTTCTTGATTCCCCGACTCTGGGCAAGAGACTCTGCGCTCTACCCGATCTATTCCTCTCATGATTTTGTACACTTCTATAAGATCACCCCTCATCCTCCTGCGCTCCGAGGAATAAAGTCCTAGCTTGCTCAACCTCCCCCAATAACTCTGGCATTTGTGTCCTGGCAACATCCTCGTAAAATTGTTCTGCACCCTTTCTAGCTCAACAACATCAGTAGAATATCTCTAGTCATACTTATTTGGGGGACAAGTTAACGGCACATTACAGAAGAACATGGACATTTCAAAAGCATTGCCCAAATTATTTTTCACAGCCGTCTTACTTGGGTGGGAGGGAACTTTTATTTGTAATAATTGTTACCTACAGAGGTTTCCCGGAACAATATTTAGAGGCACGGCAACTAAAGTGTAAAGCTCGCTACTGCCAGACCCAGCGGAAGCATACACCCGCAACAATGCCGTGAAATGAATTGAATTGAATAAATCTATTGGCCAAGTCTGTACACGTACAAGGAATTTGCCTTGGTGCTTTGCTCGCAAGTAACAACACGACATACAGTAAACAATTAAGAATAAAACACAAAACATTAAAATATTAAGAATAAAACATTATAGTTTAAACATGTGAGGAATTAAATAAAATACCAGAGCAAATGGAGGCTGCAGACTTTTGGTTATTGAGTAGAGCTACTGCTCGTGGGGAAAAAAGCTGTTTTTATGTCTGGCTGTGGCGGCTTCGACAGTCTGGAGTCGCCTTCCAGAGGGAAGTGCTTCAAAGAGTTTGTGGCCAGGGCGAGAGAGGTCAGAGATGATCTTACCCGCTCGAACTAGACTCCTACACTTTCCCTTTTGTGTTTTACCATCAGCCACTTCCTTATACCTGAGTCAGTTTAGTTTATTGTCACATGTACCGAGGTACAGTGAAAAGCTTTTGTTGCGTGCTAACCAGCCAGCGGAAAGACTATACCACTTATTTGCCACAGTGGATATTTTTAAGGCAGAGATAGATAGATTCTTGATTAGTACAAGTGTCATAGGTTATGGGGCGAAGGCAGGAGAATGGGGGTAGGAGGGAGAGATAGATCAGCCATGATTGAATGGCAGAGTAGACTTGATCAGACGGAAGAAAGTCTGAAATGTCACCCATTCCTTCTATCCAGAGGTGCTGCCTGACCTGCTGAGTTACACCAGCATTTTGTATCTACGGTGTAAACCAGCATGCACATTATGAGGGGAGAACTCTTAGTGTCACGTACACCACGATACAGTGAAAGACTTTGATTTGCTTCCTTTCCAGGCAATATCTTATCAATCGGTGAAGTTTGACTGTTAGTGTTTTTTGTCCACGGGCACGTCTTCGTGTCGGGGCTCCCGTTGCCTCAGTCCGAGGCACAGATGTGGTCTGTTGATTGTTCCCCCTCACATTTCTTCCGTTAATGACTTTCCCTTTGATGCTGTGCAGGTGTCGGCATGGCGACAGTTGTCATTTCATTCTTGCTTTGTACTTATTACAATGTTATTATCACGTGGGCTCTGTACTACCTCTTCAACTCCTTCCGGGCCACACTTCCCTGGCAAAGCTGCAACAACACGTGGAACGTGGTGGAAAATTGCTCGGATGGATATGCTACGAATGCCACCCATCTCACATCTGCCAGTCAGCAGTTTTTTGAGTAAGTACAAGGAGAGGTACAAGTAGGACAATAAGAATCGGCTGGAGTGAACAGTTGCTGTTTGGGATGTATTTTTCACAATGACATACCATTCATTAGTTTAGTTTGTCGATGTCCTGCCTAATTTAAGGTAGACACAAAATGCTGGAGTAACTCAGCGGGACAGGCAGCATCTCTGGAGAGAAGGAACGGGTGACGTTTCAGGTCGAGACCCTTCTTCAGACTTCTGCAGTTCTTTCATACACATCCCGACTAGTTTCCATTGTTAATCCTCAAAAGCATTGCAAATGGGACATTATTTATTTATTAGAGATACAGCGCGGAAACGGGCCCTTCGGCCCACCGAGTCCGTGCCGCCCAGCGATCCCCGCACATTAACACTATCCTACACACACTAGGGACAATTTTTACATTTACCCAGTCAATTAACCTACATACCTGTACGTCTTTGGAGTGTGGGAGGAAACCGAAGATCTCGGAAAAAACCCACGCAGGTCACCACACAAGTTATAAAAAGGTTGGTGGAGGAAGGAACTGCAGTTGCTGGTTTAAGTTGAAGATAGAAACAAATTGCCGGAGTAACTCAGCGGGACCTCCAGGCAGCATCTGTGGAGAGAAGAAATGGGTGACGTTTCAGGTCGAGACCCGAAGGTTAGGTCAGCTGTAGCGTCAAAAGAATACGAATGGAAATTTTGTTTAGTTTAGAGGTACAGCGTGGAAACAGGCCCTTCGGGGTGTACTTTTCACAATGACATACCATTAGATTAGTTTGTGGATGTCCCGACTAATTTAAGATAGACACAAAATACTGGAGTAACTCAGCGGGACAGGCAGCGTCTCTGGAGAGAAGGAACGGGTGACGTTTCGGGTCAACTCGCAATCACCCGTACACTAGTTCTATCCTGCACACCAGGGACAATTCACAGAGGCCAATTGACCTACAACCCTGCACATCTTTGGGATGTAGGAGGAAACAGGAACACCCGGAGTAAACACATGGGGAGAATGTGCAAACTTTCAAACTCCGTCCAGACAGCACTGGTAGCCACGATCTAACCCGGTTCTCTGGCGCTGTAAGCCAGCAACTCTACCGCTGCACCACCGTGCACCGCCCCTTCAAATCCTCACATAGTTTCACAGCACCTTCAAACCCCAAAAATCCCTCAAGATAATGTACCTTGCAAGTGTTGGGCCCAATAATCTTGCCTGTTGCTGGAAGGATAATGGTAGAGAGGACCCAACCCAAAATGTTACACATCCTTTTTCTTCAGAGATGCTGCCTGACCGGCTGAGTTACTCCAGCATTTTGTGTCTTATCTATGGTGTGAACCAGCATCTGCAATTCCTTGTGTAGGAAAGAACTACAGATGCTGGTTTAAATTGAAGGTAGACACAAAATGCTGGAGTAACTCAGCGGGACAGGCAGCATCTCTGGAGAGAAGGAATGGGTGACAGGGCCGTCTTAACGCATGAGCCTGATGGGCACTTGCCCGGGGCCCCACGAGCATAGGGGCCCCATGCTGATCTGTGTATGTTAAGTGACTTGCAATAAATAAATACTACTTTAAAAATGTAGGTTCAATAAGTGCTTTTTTCGCAACATTTTCCATCCCTATGTGCTTCTCACAGCGATCTGTAAGTGCTTTTCGCAACAATGTAGCACCCTAAGTCCATCGCTAAGTGCTTTTCGGTAAGTGCTTTTTGCCGGCACGACAGGGGGGGGGCTGGTAGGGAAAGGGGGGTGGGGGAGAGTAACGGTATGGGCCCCAGTACACTGCTTTGCCCGGGGGCCCATAATGCTGTAAAAACGGCCCTGATGGGTGACGTTTCGGGTCGAGGCTCTTCTTCAGACACTTTCGTGTCGAGACCTTTCTGCAGTTCCTTTCTACACATGGTGGACGTGAGGTGAGGTGAGGTGAGAGGCCGACTATTGTGCCACCTAGTGGTTGTCCAGTGACTGGGTCTCCTTAAATGTTATGAACTTTCTAGTTCTTGGGGCAGAAATCCAGATGTTGTTTAACAACATGGAAATCTCAATTTCTCTTAAGTCCTGCTGAGATCCCCATCTGGGCGAGTCAGTAATTTCCATGAGAAAGTAGTAAACAGTTGGGAAAATATGACCTGTGGTGCAGACACTGAGATTATTATCGAATCTTTGCAATTAAAGGAGGCTTTCGTGGATATTCAAGAATTCCAAAGCCTTTGCAATTTGTCATTATTCATCAATCTAAAAACAAATCCCCATCGTTAATAATGTTCCTGTACATAATTTTCTACCTTAGAAATGCACTCCCTGACAAAATGGACACCGCATGTTGTCAGGATGGAACCCGGGTCTCTGGCACTGTAAGGTGGCAACTCTACCGCTGCGCCATGGTGCTGTCCCTCTTTGCTCCTTTGTACTGGAACCAAGACAAGAGCAGGCCTTTCGGTCGATAATGTCTGTGCCGAACATAAATAAGGCACCAACTCCACCACTGTGCTGCTGTGCCGCCCTCTCAATGTCATATTTGTACCCGCCTCTGCCTCGTGCTCTGGCAGATTGTTGCATGCATGCACCACTCGTGCTAGTAGTCCAATGTGACTTACAATATGTGTAAGAAGGAACTGCAGATGCTGGTTTACACCGGAGATAGACAACATGCTGGAGTAACTCAGCGGGACAGGCGGCATCTCTGGAGAGAAGGAATGGGTGACGTTTCAGGTCAAGACCCTTCTTTAGACCCAAAACGTCACCCATTCCTTCTCTCCAGAGATGCTGAGTTGCTCCAGCATTTTGTGTCTATCTTCGGTGACTTTTACAATATGTGTGTGTATATGTAGATGTATATAGATATATATATATCTATATCTCAGATACAGTACAAGCCTATAGCAGTACTACAATGAGACAGTATACAGAGTCGCCAGTACACTGACAACATGTTTGTTTATAGGCAGTGGTTCAATGAACACCCAAGTTCCATCACAGAGACAGAATAGGATAGACAGAACCGCCTGGGATATATATACAAGCCTATATCTGAGATGGAGTGATAGAGAGTGGAAACAGGCCCTTTGGCGAACTTGCCCACACAGGTCAACATGTCCCAGCTATAGTAGTCCCACCTGCCCGCATTTGGTCCGTATCCCTCCAAACCTGCCCTATCCATATACCTGTCTAACTGTTTCTTAAATGTTGGGATAGTCCCTGCCTCCACAACCTCCTCTGGCAACTTGTTCCACACACCCACCACCCTTTGTGTGTCAAAGGTACCCCTCAGGCTCCTATTAGATGTTTATCTAAGATGTATCCGAATGCTTTTGTGTGATGACACTTGTGCTGCACTGCATAGAAAAAATGAATTTCATCACCTGTCAGAAATAAAGTACGACTGAACCATTGTAATGGGAGTAAAACAAAACTTCAAATTAACTCTTTGAACAGTTACAGGTTGCTGAGGGTGAGCAGTGGGATCGAGCAGCCCGGCAGCATGCAGTGGGACCTGTTTGGCCTTCTGATCTTGTCTTGGATCATTGTTTATTTCTGTATATTCAAAGGAGTCAAATCAACTGGAAAGGTGAGGAGAAGCTGAGGTGAGCAGGAGGGAGGCGTTTCAGACCCTTGGGCCAATTTAAATGCTTTCATGATAATATCGGATGGAGATGAGGAATTTCTTTAGTCAGAAGGTGGCGAATGTGTGGAATTCATTGCCACAGACAGGTGTGGGGGCCATGTCCGTGGATATTTTTAAGGCAGAGATTGATAGATTCTTGATTAGTCATGGTGGCATGGGCCATGGGAAGAAGGCAGGAGATTGGGATTGAGAGGGAAAGATAGATGGATCAGCCATGATTGAATGGCGGAGTAGACTTGATGGGTCGAATGGCCTGATTCTTCTCCTATAACTTATGAACATGAAACTTGAGGTCCTGTTCCTCCAATTTGCATGTGGCCTCACTCTGACAGTCGAGGAGGCCCGGACAGAAAGGTCAGAATGGGAAGGGATGTTAAAATGTTTGGCAACCGGGAGATCGTGTGGGCTTTTGTCAGGAAGATTGGAAAAAGGCTCCAGGTGTTTCTGACTGATTAAAGTAGGATTTTGTTCTGCATTAGGGAGTACCAAATGGGGCCAATCTCATTTGTAGGAAAGAACTGCAGATGCTGGTTTAAACCGAAGGTAGACACAAAATGCTGGAGTGATCTCTTCTTCTCTCTCCCCAGGTGGTGTATTTCACAGCCATATTTCCCTACGTCATCTTAATGATCCTGCTGATCAATAATGTCCAGCTTCCAGGAGCCAAGGATGGAATTCTCTTCTTCCTCACGCCCGACTGGAACAAGCTGCTGGAAGTGGAGGTGTCTATGAGAACAATGAATGGGTTTTGAGAGGGAGGTCAGGGCCTTATGGTGTAAAATGAGGACATTCAGTCCATCAAACTATGCTAGCTCACAAAGCTATCCCATTCCCGTATTCAGCTTCCCGTAACACAAACACTCTTTCACACTCAACGCTTTTGAGTGTATTATAGGAGCCTGGTAACCTGTCAGCTAGCGCGTGATATGCATAGGGAAGAGCACAGGAATATATGATCAAGAATGAACCACAATGACAGGACTCCAGGGTCTGCGCTGCAGGAACAGGTTGAGCAGGCTAGGATGTTATTCCATGGTGCGCAGGAGGATGAGGGGTGATTTATACAGCTGTTACAAATCACGCCACATCCTCCTGCACACCATGGAATAAAGTCCTAGCCTGGAGCGCAGGCCCTCGAGTCCTGTCATTGTGGCTCATTCTTGATCACATATTCCTGTGCTCTTAGATCATGAGTGGAATAGATTGGGTCAATGCACAGATACTTTTACCCCGAGTATGGGAATTGAGAACCAGAGGAAGAAAGATTTATTAGGAACCCGAGGGGTAACATTTTTGACACAAAGGTGTATGGAACAAACTGTCAGACGAGATAGTTGAAGCAGGTAATATCACAATGTTTAAGAAACATTTAGACGGGTACATGGATAGGACGGGTTTAGAGGGATATGGGTCAAACACATGTAGGTGGAATTAATATTGTTTGGTGTGGTCAGGTTGAACCGAAGGGCCTGTTTCAACGTTGTATGACTCTGACTATATGAATAGCAGTACAAGCTCACAGGGCTGAATGATCTTGTCTTCTCATTTTCAATATTTCTGGAGAAGTTCATAAGACAGAGGAGCAGAATTAGGCCATTCAGCCCATCAGGTCTGCTCCACTATTCGATCATGGCTGATTTATTTTTCCCTTTCAACCTTATTCTCCTGCCTTCTCCCCGTAACCTTTGCTGCCCTTACTAATGAAGAGCCTGCCAATCTCAACCGTTGACTAGGCCGTCAGCGCCATCTTGTATCTGCAAGCGTGTGTGGAGAGAGGAGCAAAGTTAATGCTTCGGGTCAACGGCCTACAGATTTTCAGCAATTGTAGTATTTTGCCAATGATCAGTGACTGATGATCAAGCTCAACTAACTCTCAATTGATCGCTCCTCAAATCATCATGTAATCTTTGTGCGTCTTTCTCCTGCTTTTTCGCCGTAGGTCTGGGTGAATGCTGCCGCACAGATTTTTAACTCGCTTGGAATCGGATTTGGCTCCATGATATCCATGGCCAGTTACAACAAATTCAATAACAACATCCTCAGGTAAGACCCTGGACTCCTGCTCAGTGTTTTATTATTGAAGAAAGGGTAGCATTTGTACATTAGAGACACCATCAGATCTCAACAGGAAAAGTGACGCAAGGAGAAAGACAATGTTTAGTTTTAGAGATGCAGCGTGGAAACCAGCAGTCACCCTTTATCAGTTGTATAATGGACTCCTTCCTTCCTGAGGTCATCTGTTGCCAGTCCTGTTTTGTTCTGGCTTTCGCTACCTTTCAGTCTGAAGAAAGGTTCCGACCCGAAACATCACCTATTCCTTCTCTCCAGAGATGCTACCTGACCCACTGAGTTACTCCAATATTTTCTGTCTATCTTCACTGCTCCTATCCCATCCTATGCACTTGGGGCAATTTACAGAAGCCAATTAACCGACAAACCTGCACGTCTTTGGGGTGTGGGAGGAAGCCGGAGCACGTGGAACACGACCAACCTGACCTCCACGCTGACACAGGGAGAACTTGCAAACACCATACAGACAGCACCCGTGGTCTGGATCGAACACGGGTCTCTGGTGCTGGAAGACAGCAACTCTACTGATATGCCACCCTTAAGACGCCAGAGACCAGGATAGGACCAATACACGGCACGGCACGGTGGCGCAGCGGTAGAGTTGCTACCTTACAGCGAATGCAGCGCCGGAGGCTCTGGTTCGATCCTGACTACGGGCGCCGTCTGTACGGAGTTTGTACGTTCTCCCCGTGACCTGCGTGGGTTTTCTCCAAGATCTTCGGTTTCCTCCCACACTCCAAAGACGTACAGGTATGTAGGTTAATTGACTGGGTAAATGTAAAAATTGTCCCTAGTGTGTGTAGGATAGTGTTAATGTGCGGGGATCGCTGGGCGGCGCGGACTCGGTGCGCCGATGGGCCTGGTTCTGCACTGTATCTCTAAATCTAAAAATCTAAATCTAAATCTAAAATTGTCCAAGTGACTCCTGGCGGGCCTATTTGTGACATTTAATGACCTGTTCTGCATGTAACAACAGATTGAAACGTGACATCAGATTTATTTTTGCTTGCTGTTTCTGCTATGCATATTCTATATGTCTGTACTTAATTTTGTTCACCCAGGGATACATTCATTGTGGCAGTGATAAACTCGGTCACGAGTATTTTTGCAGGATTAGTGATTTTCGCTGCCATTGGGTACATGAGCCACCTGCACAATTTACCTGTTGAAGACATTGCCACTGATGGTAAGTCACCTTGTCATCAGTCCTGGGTAGACATTGCCAGCAGCTTCTCATCTCCAACAAAATTGGTGACGAATGGCATCGCTTTGATGGGATGGATAGTTTAGTTGTGTTTTGTTTATTGTCACGTGTGCCAAGGTAGAATGAAAAGCTTTTTGTTGTGTGCTATCCAGTCAGCGGAAAGACTATACCAAAATGGCGGCGCTGCCATAGCAGCTGCGGCTTACCTGCGGTCCATTTGTCTTTGTGTTTTGTTGTTTTTTTGTGTCTTAATTGTCGATGTGATGTCGTGTTTTTGTGTTTGAGTACTATGTGTGGGGGGGAGGGGGGAACTGTAAAATTGTAAATATGTGTCCCTTCCGAACGGAGACCCGACCTTTGTTTTCTGGGTGTTGTCTCCGTTCTTGCTGCGGCCTACCATCGGCCCAACTCCTGGAGCTGGCGGCCCCCAGGGCTCTGGTTCGCAGAGGCCGCGGATCGGACTTACCATCAGCGGAGCCGGCCGTCTTCAGAGGCTGCGGGAGCGGCTGCGACTCGCCTTAGGCTCGGGCCGCGTGGATGCCGACATCGGGAGCTCCGGCAGCGGCAGCGTGTTCGCCCGCCCTGGGTCGCGGGGCTTGGGTCGCGGACATTTCACCGTCCGGCGCGGCCTAAAATAGGCCGCGGGATTTTTCTCTGCTGGGTGGGGGCTTCAATATCGGGAGCCACGATCGCCCCGACGTGCAGCAACAGCGGCAGCGTGTTCGCCCGCTCCGGATCGCGGGGCTTGGGTCGGCCGGACCGTCCGGCGCGGCCTGGAACCACAACAGCCTGACCGCGGGAGAAGACGGCAGGGGAAGGGAAAAGACATTGTGGCCTTCCATCACAGTGAGGAGAGGACTGGAGGAGACTCACTGTGATGGATGTTTCTTTTTTTTGTGTGTTTTTGGGGTTGTGTAATTTGCCTATTTTAATGCTTTATTGTGTAATCTGCCTATTTTAATGCTTTTATTGTTGGACTGTGGGTGACTGAATTTCGTTTTTTTGGATGACAAATAAAGCTATCTTGAATCTTGATTGCAATCGAGCCATCCACAGTGTACAGATACAGGATAAAGGGAATAACATTTAGTGCAAGATAAAGCCCAGTAAAATCTGATTAAAGATAGTCCGAGGGTCTCCAATGGGGTAGATGGTAGGTCAGGACTGCTCTCTAGTTGTTGATAGGATGGGGCAGTTGCCTGATGACAGCTGGGAAGAAACTGTCCCTGAATCTGGAGGTGTGCGTTTTCACACTTCAGTACCTCTCGCATGTTGGGAGAGGGGAGAAGAGGGAGTCACCAGGGTGAGACTGGTGCTTGATTATGCTGATGGCCTTGTTGAGGCAGCGTGAGGTGTAAATGGAGTCAATGGAAGGGAGGTTGGTTTACGTTTACTGATTTGTTTACTGGGCCTCCTCCATTGTCAGAGTGAGGCCCAGCACATATTAGAGGAACAGCACCCGGTATTTTGCTTGGGCAGCTTACACCCCAGCTGTATGAACATTGACTTCTCTAACTTCAAGTAACCCTTGCTTTCTCTCCATCCCCTCCCAGTTCTCCGACCAGTCTTACTGTCTCCGACGACATTTTATCTCTGTACCGCTCACTCCCCTGACATCAGTCTGAAGAAGGGTCTCAACCCGAAATGTCACCCATTCCTTCTCTCCAGAGATGCTGCCTGTCCCGCTGAGTTACTCCAGCATTCTGTGTCTATCTTCGATTTAAACCAGCATCTGCAGTTATTTTCCTACAGGATTTTTTTCTCTGTTGCTAGTCGCCACACCCTTTACTTTGTCTGAAGAAGGATCTTGACCCAAAACGTCATCCATCCTTTTTCTCCAGAGATGCCTCCTGACCTGCTGAGTTACTGCAACACTTTGTGTCTAATCTTTAGTATAAACCAGCATCTGCAGTTCTTTGTCACTATCGCCGACACCTCGTGGTTCCTGATTAACCAAAAAAACGAAGAAAGTCATGACAGAAATCAGCAGCCCAAAATTATAGTCCAAAGCCTTTGAAAATGCAAATTGATCAAAAGTCTGTCAGGTTAAAAAAACATTAGAAGAGCACTTTCTGTCAACAGAGAACTAATCCAATCAATACCCTGCTGTGATTCCAGATCTGGTTTGTTCACAGAATGACTTTATCAGCAGCAATAATGTGGTTGATTAGGACAATTCAAGAAGCATAAAGGCAGCAATTCACCAGACGGGAAGGGAGGGAGAAAAATATTTGTCAAATTAATGTTTGAAATTGTAACCCCATTGTAATTGTGCTTTCACGTGTGTAATGTAACTTGGATTGTGATTAAAAGGGAACTGTAGAAAGATGGACACAAAGTGCTGGAGTGACTCAGCAGCATCTGTGGAGATCGTGGATAGGTGACATTTCAGGTCGGGGCCCTTCTTCAGACTTGGATTTTGACTTGAAAATGCACACGTCCAGATTCAGGGGCAGTTTCTTCTCAGCTGTTATCAGGCAACTGAACCGTCCTATCACCAACTTGAGAGCAGTCCTGACCGACCATCTAGCTGATTGGAGACCCTCGGACTATTTTTAATCGGACTTTACAAGACTTTATCTTGTACCAAACATTGTTCCCTTTATCCTTTATCTGTACACAGTGGATGGCTTGATTGTAATCATGTATAGTCTTTTCACTAACTGGATGGCATGCAACAAAAAAGCTTTTCACTTTTCATGTGAGAATAATAAACTAAACTAAAAAATTGGATCAAACGGTTGATTGAGATCCTGGACATATTTTATTAAAATGGGTGTGGTTGGCACTGAATAATGTACTGCTCAGGCCAATGAGGGGGGAGTGAGAAATTTAACGTCGGATCAGAAGGAAAATGGTAAAAAAAATGGCAGGGTTTTAACTTAAAAATAAGATATCTCGGCCACAAGGTTGCCATGGTTGTGGAAAGAGAAAGAGATTGTAGCTGTTACATCTTTGAAAGGTCCTGACCCACTGAGTTCCTCCAACACTTTGTGTCTTTTTATTTGTAAACCAGTATCTGCAGTCCCATGTATCTAATTTATATTCTTCTGTCCCAAATGTACGGAGTAGTTCCCATTTTTGAAGAAGGGTCTCGTCTCGAAACATCACCTATCCATGTTCTCCAGAGAGGCTGCTTGACCCGCTGAGTTTAGTTTAGATTTTGGTTTGAGATACACCGGGAAACAGGCCTTTTGGCCCATCGACTTCATGCTGACTAACACTATCCTACACACACTAGGGACAATTTACAATTATACCAGGCCAATTATCCTGCAAATCTGAAGATAAATACAAAAAACCAGTGACTCAGCGGGACAGGCAGCATCACTTGAGAGAAGGAATGGGTGATGTTTCAGGTCGAGACCCTTCTTCAGACTAGTGAGGGGAAAGGGAAACGAGAAATATAGACAATGATGTCGAGAGACAAAGAAAAATGAATGAAAGATATGCAAAAACATAATCATGATAAAGGAAACGGGCCATTATTGGCAGTTTTTTGGGGAGAAAATGAGAAGCTAGTGAGACTTGGGTGGGTGAGGGATGGAGAGAGAGGGAATCCTGGGGTTACTTGAAGTTAGAGAAATCAATATTCATACCGCTGGGCTGTAAGCTGCCCAAGCGAAATATGAGATGGAGGAACAGTGGTACATATGGCAATAGTAAACCTAAACACGCATATTGTCGGGCTGCGGGAAGACTTAGAAATCTCATTGTGTTGAGGAATGCCTGTGGCAGAGTTTTCTGACTAATTTCACGTCTGATTGCTTCCGACAGGCCCGGGCCTAGTGTTTGTCGTGTATCCGGAGGCCTTTGTAACCATGCCGATTGCCCCGATGTGGGCCACTTTGTTCTTCTTCATGCTCCTCTGCTTGGGAGTGGACAGCCAGGTAAGAGACCAGGTGCCGTCTGCCAGCTTAGAGCAGATCTCGCAGCTTTGGCCGAAGTCAAGTCGAGAGTGTTTAATTGTCATATGTACCGACAACGGAACAATGAGATTCTTTCTTGCAGCAGCATAAAAGTAAGCGCATAAATAACATACAGTGAACCCTCATGCATCATGGGAGGAGGGGGGATGGCGTTTCTTATTGCCGATTGTCTGCTATAACGGTAATATTAATTAGTTTAACCCAAGGCCGGGTGGGAGGAAAAGCGGAGTCGGGGGAAGGGTTAAACCAGAGGGAGATCATAGGCTGGGGATGGGTGGGACGTAGCCCAGACCATCACGCATTCCAACCTCCCTTCCATTGACTCCATTTACACCATGCTACTTCGGCAAGGCCAGCAGCATAATTAAGGACCAGTCTCACCGCAGTTTCTCCCCTCTCCTATCAGGCAAGAGGTACAGAAGTGTGAAAAGGGAATGGAGGGATATGGATCTTATTCATGCAGAGATCAGTTTGGTGCTGGAGCAACTCAGCAGGTTAGGCAGCATCTCCAGAGAACGTGGATAGGTGACGTTTGGGACGGGAACCCTTTTTCAGATTTTGAGCGATTAAGGGTCCCGACCCAAAACGTCACCTATCCATGTTCTCTGGAGATGCTGCCTAACTCCCAAAATGCTGGAGTAACTCAGCAGGTCAGGCAACATCTCAGGAGAGAAGGAATGGGTGACGTTTCGGGTCGAGACCCTTCTTCAGACTGATGTCAGGGGGGCGGGACAAAGGAAGGATATAGGGGGAGACAGGAAGATAGAGAGAGAACTGGGAAGGGGGAGGGGAAGAGAGGGACAGAGGAACTATCTAAAGTTGGAGAAGTCAATGTTCATACCGCTGGGCTGCAAGCTGCCCAAGCGAAATATGAGGTGCTGTTCCTCCAATTTCTGGTGGGCCTCACTATGGCACTGGAGGAGGCCCATGACAGAAAGGTCAGACTGGGAGTGGGAGGGTGAGTTGAAGTGCTCAGCCACCGGGAGATCAGGTTGGTTAAGGCGGACTGAGTGAAGGTGTTGAGCGAAACAATCGCCGAGCCTGCGTTTGGTTTCGCCGTTGTAAAGAAGTAGACTTCGAGAGCAGCGGATACAATAGATGAGGTTGTAAAGAAGTTGACATCTAGACTGAGTTACTCCAGTATTTTGTGTCTTTTATTCTATTTTGAAAATATAGAAGTGCAGATTTTTTCTGCAGTAAACTTTGCGGTGAATGTTTTTGATTCTGAACATTTTATTTGTTAATAAATCCTTTAACTCTTTATGTTCCAGTTCGCCATGGTGGAGGTGATGGTTGTTAGTCTGATGGACAATTGGGGGAAGAGTCTGCTGCAATTTTTCAGACGCAAAGAACTCGTGGTTCTTGCCGTGTGTTGTGTGGCCTTTTTGCTTGGAATTCCCAACGTCACCCAGGTATCGTTCTTTCTTTGAGCGGATGTTTAGGAGAAATACTGGGATTGAACGTTGACCGTGCTTTTTATCTTGAGACTTCAGAGAAACACCGGGGAAACCGAGTCCGCGCCGAACAGCGATCACCCCATATACTAGCACTATCCTACACACAAGAGGGACAATTTGCAATATTTACCGAAGCCTGCACCTCTTTGGGAGTGTGGGAGGAAACCGGAGCACCCAGAGAAAACCCACGCAGTCACAGGGAGAACGTAGAAACTCCGTACAGACAGTACCCGTAGTCGGGATCAAACCCGGGTGGCTGGCACTGTGAGGCAGCAACTCTACCGCTGCACCACTGTAAATGCCGTGTAAATGAAGCCAGAATCATCTGAGCAGAAAGGAGATCTGTACCCTCTCTGATCCAGAGCTGCAGGGATTGTTGAGAGCAGTATAGTAGTTACAGGAAAGAAAGGCCATTTGGTCCATCGACACATTGTTCGATTTTAATAAGACCAATCCAGTTTGTTCCTGTCCAAATGCCTTTTAAAAGTTGTTTAGAAATATCACATTATCTTTATGCAACAAAAGGTAATTAATTAACTCTTGTGTTTTGTTTTAAAAGGGTGGAATTTATTTCTTCCAACTAATGGATCATTACACAGCCGTGGTGTCACTCATGTTCCTGGCTTTCTTTGAAGTATTGGCCGTTTGTTGGTTTTACGGTACAATCTTCATTTTACTTTATCGAAACTCATAAGCCCGATGCTGTGCTCCCCCCCCCCCCCCCCCCCTTGCTTTTGTGTGTTTCATTTGCTAGATCCAGCCAGATTATAAAACGAGAAGTTGTAAAGGGTACAAAGAAGATTTACGAGGATGTTGCCAGGACTCGAGGGTCTGAGCTGTAGGGAGAGGTTGAGCAGACTGGGACTCTATTCCATGGAGTGCAGGAGGATGAGGGGTGATCTTATAGAGATATACAAAATCATGAGAGGAATAGATCGGGTAGACGCACAGAGTCTCTTGCCCAAAGTAGGGGAATCGATAACCAGAGGATGTAGGTTTAAGCTGAGGGGGGAAAGATTTAATAGGAATCTGAAGGGTAGCTTTTTCACACAAAGGGTGGTGAGTGTATGGAATGAGCTGCCAGAGGAGATAGTTGAAAGCTTTTCACTGTACCTCGGTACACGTGAGAATAAATAAACAAAACTAAACTCGAGGCAGGGACTATTGCAACGTTTAAGAAAACCTGCTGCCTTTTGGGTATTTTTAAAGCAGAGATGGACAGGTACATGGATAGGACATGTTTGGAGGGATATGGGCCAAACACAGGCTGGTAGATGTAGAAGGGTAGATGGAACATGCTGGTCGGTGTGTTTCCAAGCTGCATGACTCTAAGAGAAGAGCGCGTGTTATTTATGATGAAAATAAATTGTGACAAGCTGTAATTTGGATGGTTGAAAATATGATGATAGGGATGCTGCTCTTGATCACGATTCTCAGTAATAGCTAATTCATCCTTGTTCACTCATCCTTGAAGTCTTTTATTGCCTCCTTCCCCGATCTAAGATCCAACAATCTGCACTCCAACTCACACCATACACTTTAGTTTATTATTGCCACATGTATCGAGGTACAATGAAAAGCTTTTTGTTACATGCTATCCAGTCAGTAAAAAGACTATACATGGTTGTAATCAAGCCGTCTACAGTGCAGATACAGGATAAAAGCTTAATATTAAAGATAATTCAAAGATTAATGAGATAGATGGTAGGTTCTCTAGTTTGTGATAGGATGGTTAAGTCGCCTGATAACAGCTGGGAAGCAACTGCCTCTGAATCTGGAGGTTGTAAGTTTTTACCTCTTGCCCGAGGGGAGAAGTGGGAGTGATCGGGGTAAGTCTGGTCCTTGATTATGCTATGGCCTTGCCGAGGCAGCGTGAAGTGTAGATAGAGTCAATGGAAGGGAGGTTGGTTTGGCGATGGTCTGGGCTGCGTCCACAACTCCCTGCAATTTCTGGCGGTCTTAGATGGAGCTGTTCCCAAATCGTGCTGTTTTGCAAAGTCCATGTTCCAGTTCTTGCGAGCGGTGCCCATTCCAGGCTGCTCCAGGGCTCCAGCCATCTCCTTCCTTTTACGCCACGTCCCTCTCCTCGCCCGTCCACCTATATTCCCCGTAGCTGTCCTCAAGGGCTCGGTAGGCCAGACCCCCACTCCCTCTCCTCTCTTAACGGCCTTTACTCCAGCGCTGTGTCTTTTATCTTTGGTAAACTAGCATCTGCTGTTCCCAGTATCTCCGCTCTACTATGCGTTGGCTGAAAAATCAACACTGCTCTTAATAATGTTTAGACTTGTACCATAATTAAGTAATCAACACATCCTCTTTGAAGGAAGATACTATTTATCAGACACATTGTGTTTACAGAGCAACATCTTCACTGCGTTGTGTGTGCATTCTGTTCCAGGTGTTCGTAGACTGTCTGCCAACTACAAGGAGATGCTGGGAACTGATCCAAGTTTCTATTTCAAGCTGTGCTGGTGGGTTGTCTCTCCAGTGCTGGTCACAGTGAGTAACTAAACTTCCCAATAATGCTCGTATCCGTGATAGAGAGGGAGATCACATCAATTCAGGGAGGGGCTGAGCTCCTTGACCACTAATTTCCCCCCTCCCACCACAATGCCAACTCCTCAGAGATAGACTTTAACCATTGGAAGCTTCCAGTGGTTCATAGGTTCATGTGTTATAAGACCAGAATTAGGACATTAGGCCCATCGAGTCGACTCCGCCCGATCATGGCTGATCTATCCATCTTTCCCGCTCAACCCCATTCTCCTGCCTTCTCCCCAGAACCTCTGACACCCGTACTAACCAAGAACCTGACAATCTCCCTTTAAAAATGCCCAATGACTTGGCCTCCGCAGCTGTCTGTGGCAATGAATTCCACAGATTCACCACTCTCTGGCTAAAGAGATTCCTCCTCATCTCCATTCTAAATGTACGTCCCTTTTATTCTAAGCCTGTGCCCTCTGGTCCTAGACTCTCACACTAGTGGAAACATCCTCTTCCTATCCACTCTATTCAGGCCTTTCACTATTTGAGTTACTATTTCTTGGAGTTCTGATTTTAAATGGCTAATTATACCGTGTTGTGAAACAAAATGATATGTTAGCAATGGTCTTGTTTCAACACCCCTGCCTTGCCACTTTAAAAAATAATTTGGTAAGTTTGGAATCAATTCATCGTCTCTTACCTTTACTTATCTCCCCCTATCCCCAAGCCTTGACAATGGTTGTGTACATTTCAAAATATATAAGGGTCAAGGGCTCTTGCTACTCCTTGTTACTTCAGATTTACCATCCTCTGACTAAGACATTCCTCCTCATCTCCATTCTAAAGGTACGTCCTTTTATTCTGAGGCTGCGCCCTCTGGTCCTAGACACTCCCACTAGTGGAAATATCCTCTCCATATCCACTCTATCCAGACCTTCCACTATTTGGAGAGTTTCAACAAAGTTTACCCCTCATCCATCTAAACTCCAGTGAGTACAGGCCCAGAGCCAACAAACGCACACCTTACGATGCGAAGGACAGAATGACGCAAGATGGCGCCCAAGCCAGGCGGCTCTCTGCGTGCTGGTCCCAGAAGCAGATCTGTAATCATTCATTAGAATCGCTCCACTCTTTTAAACCTCTATTCCAATAGCAGCATTTCTTACCCTAACAATGCTAAATGTTCTTCCCTTTATCCTATACCTGTACACTGTAGACAACCCGGTTATAATAATATATATTGAGTTTCCGCTGACCTCGGTACACGTGACAATAAACCAAACTAAACTTGATCACTCGAGGCTGCCAGCAGGATACCTGATCCACCAGCTTTGGAACCAGGCCTCCCACAGCAGAGGAAAACACCGGCCTTTTAGATTTTAGCCCAGCTGGGGCAGAGCAGCATGATAGCTCCATGTTATTTTAACGCAGGTTGGAAGAGTGCCCAACTCTGGCTGTTGGCTGACACTGCACCTCTGAGCCTGCGTGTGTCCAATTACTCTGATCACAATATTAATAGGCCATTTGCTCACTGCAAGCACTGAGTTGAAACAGCCACTTTAAAGGGAATGTTTGGATTTATACCTTGAACAAATGTTCTCTGGTTCTCAATTCCCTTACTGATACAGCATGAAAACAGGCCCTTTGGCCCAATTTTCCCATGCCGACCAACATGCCCCTTCTACACTAAGCCCATCTGCCTGCGTTTAGCTCATACCCCTCGAAGCCTAGCCTATCCGTTTGGCTGTCCAAATGTTTTTTGAACATTGTGATAGTATCTGCTTCACTTACCTCCTTCAGCAGCTCATTCCACATACCTACCACCCTTGGTGTAAAAAAACGTTGCCCCTCGGGTTCATATTAAATTTTTCCCCCCTCGCCTTAAACCTATATCCACTGGTTCTTGATTCCCTTCCTTCCCAAGACTGCATTTACCCTATCTATTACCCTCATGATCTTGTAGACCTCCATAAAATCACCCCTCATCCTCCTGCGCCCCAAGGAATAAAGTCCTAGCCTGCTCAACCTCTCCCTGTAGCTCAGGCTCTCGAGTCTTGTCATTGTGGCTCATTTTTGTTCTCGGTCACATACACTTGTCCTCCTTGATTCTATAATGTCTATTGTGTGTAGAAATTCATCTTGGGACTTAAGACCTTTAGAGATAAGGCACGGAAACTTCCCCTTTGGCCCACCAAGTCCACGCTGACCAGCGATCTCCCCGTACACTACCACCATCCTACGCACGAGGAACAATCTACAATTTAACCAATGCTAATTAACCTACAAACCTGTACGTCTTTGGAGTGTGGGAAGAAACCGGAGCACCCGGCATTCAATATGATCATGACTGATCATCTAAAATCAGTACCCCGTTCCTGCTTCCTCCCCATATCCCTTGATTCCTGTAGCCCAGAGAGCTAAATCTAGCTCTTGAAAACATCCAGTGAATTGGTCTCCACTGCCTTCTGTGGCAGAGAATTCCACAGATTCACAACTCTCTGGGTGAAAAAAAAATCCTCATCTCAGTCCTAAATGGCCTACCCCTTATTCTTAAACTGTGACCCCTGGTTCTGAACTCGCTCAACATTGGGGAAAAAATTCCAGCATCTAGCCTGTCCAATCCTTTAAGAATTTTATGTTTCTATAAGATCCCCTCTCATGCTTCTAAATTCCAGTGAATACAAGCCCAGTCAACCCATTATTTCATCATATGTCAGTCCCGCCATCCCAGGAATTAACCTGGTGAACCTACGCAGCACTCCCTCAATAGCAATAATGTCCTTCCTCAAATTAGGAGACCAAAATTGCACACAGTACTCCAGGTGCGCTCTCACCAGGGTCCTGTACAACTGCAGTAGGACCTCCGTGCTCCTAAACTCAAATCTTCTCACAATGAAGGCCAACATGCCATTCTGAAAAGGACCCGTTAATTCTTCTTTGCTTCCTGTCTGCCAACCAGCTCGCTATCCACGTCAATACCAGGGCCGGATTAACATAGCAGCAAAAGTTGCATTTGCTACTGGCCCCGCACTAAAGGCTTGAAATCGGCATCCCATTGAGGGACGGTGTGTTGCGCGTGCAGCTCCCAACCGCCGCGGTTAGAATGTGTTACCAACCGCCGCGGTTAGAATGTGTTGGCGGGGCTGTGCGGACCAATGGGCAGTCACCGTGCAACTGCCCAGTCTCCGGCCCTCTTCGCACTCACCCAAACACCTCACTCCTCTCTGCTCGAATATTGGCCTCGTCTCCCCACACATCCCGGCCCTCTCATTCCTCGCTCATCGGCTCTTTTCCCTCAAGTCCCCGGGCCACTTTCACCACCTCAACACCCCCCCCCCCATCCCCCATTTCTCCCACTCCTCCAGCCCTCCTGCTCCATACTTCTCCGGCGCTCTCTCCCCACTCCTCTGACACTTTAGATTTAGATTTAGATTTAGAAATAGAGCGCGGAAACAGGCCTTTCGGCCCACCGAGTCCGCGCCGCCCAGCGATCCCCGCACACTAACACTATCCTACACCCACTAGGGACAATTTTTACATTTAACCAGTCAATTAACCTACATACCTGTACGTCTTTGGAGTGTGGGAGGAAACCAAAGATCCCGGAGAAAACCCACGCAGGTCACGGGGAGAACGTACAAACTCCGTACAGACGGCGCCCGTAGTCAGGATCGAACCTGAGTTTCCAGAGCTGCATTCGTTGTGAGGCAGCAACTCTACCGCTGCGCCACCGTGCCGCCCCGAATCTTCCGCTGCTCACTCTTCCGCATACCTCTCGCCTGTTTTTTCTCTACCCCTCTGCTCCTCCCTTTCCTTGCTAGGGCCTTCTCTCCATCTTCACTCCTGCGGTCTTCTCTCTTTCCCCACTCCTCCGGCTCTCTCCTTCTCCCCACTCCATTGGGCGTCTCTCTCCCAAATCCCCCTTCCCTCTCACCTCCCAGACTCTCGTCCCTCCAAATAGCTACTGTTCCACTCCTCTCTTCCGCCAATCCACCTCCCCCCTTTATTCCCAGTCTTCTAGTCCCACTCTCCCTCCTCTTCTCCATCCCTCTCTCCCCCCTTTGCATCTCCATTACGCTCTCCCCGTTTCCACCGAAGCTCTTTCCCCCACATCTCCCTCCATGCCCTGCCCCCTCTTCCGACCTTTACTTTCCATTTCTACAGGCACTTTCCCTCACACTTTCGGCCTTTTCTCAGCCCCTACCCATCCGTACCTTTCTCTCTCTCTACTCTTCTGGCCCTTATTCCCAAAATCCTGCCACTCCCTCTCACCCATCCCAAAAGCTCAGGCCCTCTTTCTCACCAATCCCCTGGCCTTCTCTACTCACTTCCCGGGCCTTGTCTCCTCTTCCACTCTTCTACCACCTCCTCTACCCACATCTTGCATGCCTCTCAGCATCCACTGCTCCAGCACTCCCTACCCGTACTCCGTCCCTCTCACCCCTATACCTCCAGTCCCACCTCTACTCCTGCGGCCCTACCTCTTCCACATTCCTCTGGTCCTCCCTGTCTCTACTTCTCTGGCACCCTTGGCTCCCACTCCACTGGCCCTCTTCTCGCAATCCTCTGTCATTCTCCCCACGATTGCAGCACTGGAGACCCGGGTTCCATCCCAACCACGGGTGCTGTCTGTATGGAGTTTGTACGTTCTCCCCGTGACCGCATGGGTTTTCTCCGAGATCTTCGGTTTCCTCCCACACTCCAAAGACGTACAGGTTTGTAAGTTAATTGGCTTGGTGTACGTGTAAAATCGTCCCCAGTGCGTGCGTGGATCGCTGATCGGTACGGATGATGGGCCGAAGGGCCTGTTTGTGCGCTGTATCTCTAAACCAAACCCCTCCATCTCACACTCTGAGAATTCCCTATGAGGCTCGCGGGCCACTGTAGGCCCCGACATTGTAGGCTCGGACAGTATAGGCTAATGGAGCTCGTTAACGTTAACTGTGTTCGGGGAGCGGGACCGCATGTGTTCGGGGAGAGGGGCCGCGTGGGTTCGGGGAGAGGGGCCGAGTGTGTTCGCCGAACGGAGGTTGCAACCCGCCTCCTGCCCGGGCGACGGTCATTGGTGGAGCGGAAGCACGTGGCCGCTGGCTGGGTGAGGTCACATGGGGCATGGGCAGTGACGTTACCTTGTCCCTTATTTAAGGCCCCTTTATAACATATGCTACGGGCCCCGCACTAGCTTAATCTGGCCCTGGTCAATACCCAACCCCCAACACCCTGTGCTCTAATTTTGCACACTAATCTCTTGTCAAAGGCTTTTTGAAAGTCCAAATACACCACATCCACTGGCTCTCCCTTATCCTACGACTCTATGGCGGTGCAATTCATGAAAATGTTTATCTGATATATTCATTCACCAACATTTAATGTTTGTTAAACCAGTCTTTGATGCCGTGTGTTGATTCCCTGCAGGTTATTCTGGTGTCCAGCATAGTCCGTTACAGTCCTGCCCGATACGGTCAAACATACAAGTACCCCCCTTGGGCTGAGGGCTGCGGCTGGATGATCTCCCTCTGTTCCATCATCTGGATCCCACTGGCAGCTGTGCACACACTGTACACCAGCAAAGGATCACTTATTGAGGTGAGAGTGGTGGCGGGACAGGGAGAGCTGATCGCAGTGTGCCGCTGGTTTGACCGATGATTTAGTTTAGTTTAGAGATGCAGCGCGGAAACAGGCCCTTCGCCCCACTGAGTCCGCGCCGACCAGCGATCCCCAAACACTAACACTATCTTACACACGCTAGGGATCATTTACAATTTTACCAAGTCAATTAACCTACAAACCTGTACATCTTTGGAACGTGGGGGGAAACCAGAGCACCCGGAGAAAACCCATGTGGTCACAGGGAGAACGTACAAACTCAATACAGACAGAACCCGCAGCCAGGATCGAGCCTGGGTCTCTGGCGCTGTAAGGCAGCAACTCTACCGCTGCGCAACGATATTCCGGTTGTAAGCCGCCCATTTATGAATCCCACGACCTCACTCGCATTACCAACCACTCTCTCCACATTCCTTATCACTCTCAATAATTTACGCACTTACGTCCAATTCTCCCTGTTCTTTTGTAACCATTTAATCTATATAGATAGTTTCATCGTTCTTTGTGCCAAAGTGTATTTTTGTTTCTTTGTAATAAATTTTATCTGTCACATGTCCCCCAATGCTCTCAGCCTCTGTGCTCTTGCAGTCTATTGAAATGCTACTCTGCCAAGACCATAAGAAATTGCAAAGAGTTGTGAACGCAGCCCATTCGATCACATAAAGTAGTCTCCTTCCCTTCGACTCCATCTATATTTCACACTATCTCGAGAAAGTAGCCAACGTATTCAAGGACCACTCATATCTTGGTCATTCCTTCTTCTCACCCCCTCTCCAGTCGGGCAGAAGGTACAAAAGCTTGAATGCATTTAACAGCTTGTACCCCCATTATCAGATTCTTGAACGGACCTCCTATGCACAGGGAAAATGTACAAACTCTGTGTGGATAGTACCCAAAGTTAGGAGCAAACCCGGGTCTCTAGCGCTGTAAGAAAGCAACTCTACCACTGTGCCATCATAGAACTAGTGTGAACTAGTTCTTTGACAGCACAGTCATGGTCGGCATGGAGTCGGTGGGCCAAAGGGTCTGTTTCCAAGCTGTATTTTTCAATTAATCAAAGTGCTGGAGTAACTCAGCGGGTCAGGCTGCATCTCTAGAGGACATGGACAGGTGACCTTTCGGGTCGGGACCCTTCTACACTTCAGTGCTTTATAAGGGAAATGGTGAAAACAACAGGAAATGGTGTAAGGCGCAAAGAAATACCTTGACGTCATTTGTCTGGGAGTGCGACCAAACATACGTGGAGTATATGGCACTGGGTGAGGACCATTCAATTAAACTCCAGGTCATAAATTTTCAACACGGTCACAGCAAGGCAGCACAATGGCGCAGCGGTGAAGTTGCTACCTTACAACGCCAGAGACCCAGGTTCGATCCTGACCACAGGTGCTGTCTGTACGGTATTTGTATGTTCTCCCTGTGACTGCGTGGGTTTTCTCTGGGTGCTCCGGTTTCCTCCCACATCCCAAAGGCATGCGGGTTTGTAGGTTAATTGGCTTCTCTAAATTGTCCCTGATGTATAGGATTGAATGAGTGTACAGGTGATCTTTAGTCGGGGTGGGCTAAAGGGCCTGTTTGTACGCTGTATCTCTAAAACTAAAACTCTTGCTGTGTTAGTTTCAGTGCTAGTGTATGGAGTTTAACGCTGGTTGGCGTGGACTCGGTGGTCCAAAGTGCCTGTTTCCATGCCTAAAGTCGAAAGTAAAGTCTGAAATCTAAACACAAATAAACCAGATTTTCTTTCCTTGATTTCTAGCGTCTGCGATCTTCGATAACTCCCATCGATGAGATGGCGCCAGCAGGAAGCAAGGAAGTGTTCAAATTGAAGCTAGAAACGTACAAGCCTCCGTGTTCCATCAGCTTCACTGACAACACGAAGCTTGCTGAAGAAAGCAACATGTGAATTTTATTTTTTTTAATTGAGAGAAACTTCATGGACATGGTGTTGAGGAAACTGGTTTTACGGAGTTGTATATTGCTTTCAGTATCAACACCGAGAACACAAAGTGTCATACTTTGGTGATGGACTGTTACCATCTCAGTTTAGCTGTGTGTAATTAGCTGTTCTGTCCCTGTGTGAGAAGATTTCCAGGGAGTGCAGTGGTCTTTAGCCGTGAGTTTAGTTGGTGAGTGGGTACTTGTTAACGCTAAGGAACAAAGGACATCAACAAGGCTCGGTGAAACGGTGTTGCCTCTGGGATTATTTATGGAAAGTTATATTTGGAAACAATCGTGCAACATGCGTAGGTAGAATGAAGGCCTTTTGATATGAAGCGTGGCTAAGAACCGCAGTTGGCACCGTGACTGGTCCCAGTACCTGTTTTGAATTCTTACAAATTTGCCGTGCTCTAAAGAAGTCAATAGTCGTTTATTTGTCACATACACATAAATGTGTAGTGAAATGAAACATTACCTGCAGTTGAACAATAAGACCAATAAGAATAATCAATAAAAATGCAATAACACATACAATCACAAACTAACACCAAACAAAAAGAAACATCCATCACTGTGAGTCTCCTCCAGTCCCTCCTCACTGTGATGGAAGGCCAGAATGTCTTTTCTCTTCCCTGCCGTCTTGTCTCGCGGTCAGGCTGTTGGAGTTGCCACGTCGGGGCGGTCGGGGCTCCTGACATTGAAGCCCCCGCTGGACGGTGAAAAACCCGCGGCCTATTCCAGGCCGCGCCGGACGGTGAAAGGTCCACGGCGGGCCGACCCAAGCCCCGCGATTCGGGGCGGGCGAACACGCTGCCTCTGCCGCTGCCGGTGCTCCCGATGTCGGCCCCCATCCAGGGGCCTGCGGGCTTCCGACGTCCACGCGGCCCGCGCCGGAGCCTCCGGAGATGAGTCGCAGCCACTCCCGCAGCATCCGCAGGCAGCCAGCGCCGCAGGTGGTGAGTCCGGGCCGCAGGCTCTGCGAACCAGAGCCCAGGTGGTCCCAGGTGCATGGCCGGTGGTAGGCCAATGTTTTATTCTGAGACTATGATAACTATTGGCACGAGTATACCTGTCCCTTAAGTGTTTAAAAAAAGGTGCTGCACAGTGGCGCAGCACAGTGGTGCAGCACAGTGGCGCAGCCGTCTTTCAACACCGTGGACCCAGGTTTGATCTTGACTACAGAGGCGGTCTGTAGAGTTTGTACGTTCTACCTGTGACTGCGTGGGTTTTCTCTGGGTGCTCCGGTTTCCTCCCACACTCAAGTCGTACATGTTTGTAGGTTAATTGGCTTCTGTAAATTGTCCTCATTGTGTAGGATGGTGCTAGTGTACGGGGTGATCGCTGTTTGCCGCAGACTCAGTGGGCCGAAGGGCCTGTTTCCACACTGTATCTCGAAAGTATACAAAAAGAAACAGAAAAGACTGGAAATGCCCAGCGTGTCAGGCTGCATCTGTGGAGAGAAAAACACGAAGCTGACGTTTTGATTTGCTAACGTTCTAGTTTAGTTTATTGTCATGTGTACCGAGGTACAGTGAAAAGCTTCCGTGAGAGAATCATCTTGAATCAGACTTTTCTTTCTCTGCAGATGCTGCCTGATCGGTTGAGTGTTTCCGCTTTCTATTATTTCGAGGTTTCCAGTGACTTTTTCTGCCCCACTATCATAAACCTCTTAATGACTATGCTACTCTTCATAGCAATATTGTTCCATAAAGTTGCTAAATAGTTTGTTATAGTCAGAAAACTTTAGGAATTATGTTGGCAACGCAGATTCAAAAGCTGATATTGTTCTGCGCCATCAAGGGTAGTTATTTCTGGGTGGGAGTGAAGCACATTGGTCAATATGGAAGAAACAAAGAACTGCAAATGCTGGTTTATACCAAAGATAGACACAAAATGCTGGAGTAATTCAGCGGGTCAGGCAGCATCTCTGGAGAAAAAGGATGTGTGACAATGTTCAGCATGTTTAAGGTGACTCCAATTATAATTAATATTCCTTTACATTCCAGAACAGACCTCCAGTGGAGGGCTTTGTTTACTGTCATTTGTACTGTATCAATAATTATGTATGTAAATACACTACAAATTCTAATTTTGTTAAAAGATTTTTTTCCTAACATTGGAACTTGGCATCAACAACTTTTATAGAGTTAAAGAGTCGTACAACGTGGAAATGGGCCCTTCGACCCAACTTGCCACATCGACCATCATGCCCCATCTACACTCGTCCCACCTGATTGCATTTAGCCCATTTCCCTCTAAACCGATCCTATCCATGTACTTGTCCAAATGTTTTTTAAATGTTGTGAGATTGAAAGATTCTTGAATAGGAAGGGCATCAAAGGTTGCAGGGAGAAGGCAGAAGAATTGGGTTGAGTGTGGAAAATTAGCTCAGCCCTGATTGAATGGCGTAGACTGGGTAGGCTGAATGGCCTATTTCCCATGCCTTATGGTCTTATTATCCAATGCTTTCATCCATTGCAGGAAAACCGTCCTTGTCCGTCCTCTGCTCTGCCCGAGGGGATTAAAAAAAAATGACCAGATTCCCTGAGAGAATAGCCCTAACCCTCCAACATGGCGGGACAATGACCATCCTCCTTCCATTCCTTCACGTACCTCCAGAGTTTTAATGTGCAGGAAGGAACTGCAGATGCTGGTTTAAACCGAAGATAGACACAAAAAGCTGGTGTAATTCAGCAGGACATGCAGCATCTCTGGAGAGAAAGAATGGGTGACGTTTCGGGCTGAGATCCTTCAGCATGTTCAGAAGGTCTCTTCAGAAGTGTCTCGACTCGAAACGTCACCCATTCCTTCTATCCAGAGATGCTGTCTGTCCTGCTGAGTTACTCCAGTCTTTTGTGTCTGTCCAGTTTTAATGTTGAATATAGAGTATCTTATTTTATATTTGGATTAGGTCAATTCCTCCAGAGACTTCCTAATCATAGCACCTGCATTTAAGCTTAATGCACAATTACAGATCTAGTGTGGGCTATTCCTAAATTGGTTCCTCAGCATACCAATTGGGTAAACTATCTCTGGTACACTCCATGAGCCTTTGCTTTGCCCTACTCCTGTGGATTTGACTTGCCTGGTATATACGTCAGTTAAAGTCCACCATGAATGATCACTGTAATACTCTTTCAACCACATTCAAGTGAACAGTGGAACAGGCCAAAAAGGCCAACATCACTCTTTTTTGGTCCTTTATTTTTGGTTTTAACTCTGTTATCTGCACCTCAATTTTTTTCATTTATGTTACCCATCCAGCACTTCGTCTTTTTTAGTAAAGTTGTGCCAGTACTGAAATGGAGACACAAGAAATGGCAGATGCTGCTTTACAAAAAAATATGCAAAGTGCTGGAGTAACTCAGTGGGTCAGGCAGCATCTTGGGAGAACATGGATAGGTGACAATTCAGGTTTTGAGTCTTAAAGGGTACCAACCCGAAGGGTCACCTATCCACGTTCTGCAAAGATGCTACCTGACCCACTGAGTTACTCCAGCACCAAACTTAATATCTTCTGCCTAAACGTGATCCATATCTTTCCATTCCCTGCATATCCATGTGCCTATCTAAAGGCCTCTGAAAAGCCACTATCGTATCAGCCTCCACCGTCAACCCGGTCAGTCACCTATCCACATTCTCCAGAGATGCTGCCTGACCCGCTGAGTTACTCCAGCACTTTGTGCCCGCCTGTACTGACTTAGTTAATCCATTTAAATCTTCATGAGGGTATTCCGATTACCATCATCGAACCCCATACAACTAACGTTAGAAGCTGTGCCTTAACAGAACCAAAAAGCTCGTAACCCCAGGTTCCATAAATTCTGATTCATCTCACTTCAAATAACTGGTTCCAGCTGACCAGACAGTGGATTAATTATTTACCATGATTATAACATTTGTTTAGCACTGGAATGAAAATTTGAAGGTTAAGATAATTTAAGTGTGACTAGAGCAAAAGCATTAAATAATTAAAACAAAAATACACTCTTACTCACCAAAGTGTATTCAAAAACCTGTATATTTCAGATGGGAAGTAATGTGTTTCCCCAGTTGAAGTACATTTTTCTTGTACACTTTAACTTTTTGGCTGATGGGTAATGCAAATAGCATACATCAGACTTGCATAGATGATGGAAACATGGTAGTGGATACAAAGCAAGAGCAAATTGAACAAAAATTAGATGTTAGCGGTGTAGCGATTCTGCTAATGCCATGTTGCTGTGAAGTAGAAATTGGTATTAAAGCAGGATATTTAGTGTATCGTCCCAGAGGAGACAGGTCACATTTAGATTTCAGTTATTTGATGAAAATATGTCGGTTAATGTGCTGTAATTGTACCTACAGTAATATGTTTAATGCTTAGGTAATTATTTTTGTCAATATTAACATTTTTAACATGTAGTTGAAATAAAGTCATTTACCTGACATATAGTTGATTTAGTAGTGATTTATTCTGCACTAAGTATGGTTTTTAAATAATCCCATCTGTATGAAGGGCTACTCAAGCCAGCTGTAAGAGCGGAAAGCAGGCCTCTGTTGGATTTATCTTCCGTGAGCTGATCTCCAACTCTCGCAATAGTAAAATGGAGAAACGAGGAACTGCACATGTTGCTTTACAAAAAAAAAGTGCTGAAGTAAGTCAGCGGGTCAGGCAGCATCCCTGGAGAACATGGATAGGTGACATTTGTTGTAAGAATGAACTTCAAATGCTGGTTTAAACCGAAGATAGACACAAAACTGGAGTAACTCAGCGGGACAGGCAGCATCTCTGGAGAGAAGGAATGGGTGACGTCTCGGGTCGAGATGAAGGGTCTCGACCCGAAACGTCACCCATTCCTCTCCAGAGATGCTGCCTGTCCCGCTGAGTTGCTCCAGCTTTTTTTGTCCAAGGTGATGTTTGGGTCTTCTTCAAATTGATTGTGGTGGTGGGGGAAGAAAGTTGGGTGAGACGAGGGGCAGGACAAAGCCTGGCGAGTGATAGTTGGATACAGGTATGGGGGGGGTTGATAGGAACATGGCCGTAGAGATGGAGAGAAGCAGGAATCAGAGAGCGGGAGGAGTGAGAGAGGACCACACAGAAGTCCTGTCAGATAGAGGAGGAGAACTTTAAAGCAGGCATATCTTCAGGACATTTTGCAATGGAGCCGGAAAATGAGAGAAACAAGGTGGTGCAGATGCTGGTTTACAAAAAAAAGACAAAGTGCTGGAGTAACTCGCAGGTCAGGCAGCATCTCTGGAGTAAATTTGCTGCCTGTGGAAAGTGTGCCTGGGGGTCCCATTGCAAAAGTTTAAGTATTTCCAAGAGGCTGATTTCTAACAGTAAGAATTGGATCCAAGACAAACTGACATTAAAAGCTTTTCGGTTAGAAAAAATGTGTCAAAACATTTGATGTTACAGAGAAACAGTAGATAAAGTGGAAACCGTAGATAAAGGAAATTGCTTTAAAGTAAATGGAGATAAACATTTGGATTAGATTTCAGAGCACTTCATGCACACGAGGGGCAATTTTGCAAAAGCAAATTAATCTCCCAACCCATACATCTTTGGTAGACAAAATGCTGGAGTAACTCAGCAGGTCAGGCAGCATCTCGGGAGAAAAGGAATGGGTGATGTTTCGGGTCGAGACCCTTCTTCAGACTGATGTCAGGGGAGGGGGTTGGACAAAGATAGAATGTAGTCGGAGACAGGAAAACTAGTGGAAGAACTGTGAAGGGGAGGGGATAGAGAGGGAAAGCAGGGACTATCTGAACTTAGAGAAGTCAATGTTCATACCGCTGGAGTGTAAACTACCCAAGCAAAATATGAGGTGCTGTTCCTCCAATTTGCGCTGGGCCTCACTCTGACAATGGAGGAGGCCCAGGACAGAAAGTTCAGATTGGGAATGGGATGGGGAGAGCCTCCTCTATAATGGATGAGGGGAACCCCCGTTTCCTAAAGAATGAGGACATCTCCGATGCCCTGGGATGGAACACCTCATCCTGGGCGCAGATGCGCTGTAGACGGAGGAATTGGGAGTAGGGGATAGAGTCTTTACAGGAAACAGGGTGGGAAGAAGTGTAGTCAAGATAGCTATAGGAGTCAGTAGGTTTGTAGTAGATGTCAGTCAATGGTCTGGTTCCTGTGATGGAGACGGTGAAATCTAGAAACGGTAGGGAGATGGTCCAAGTAAATTTGAGAGCAGGATGGAAATTAGTGGTGAAGTTGATGAAGTCAGTGTGTTCTGTATGGGTGCAGGGAGTAGCACCAATGCAGTCGTCAATGCAACTGAGGTAGAGTTTGGGGAGAGGGCCAGTGTACACCTGGAACAGGGATTGTTCGACGTACCCTACAAAGGGGCGGGCACAGACAGACATCTTTGGGATGTGGGAGGATACCGGAGCATCGGGAGGAAGTTAAAGAGATACCTCTCCAAAGAACCTTCGAGCAATTGGTTAGTTGGCCATTTTTCATATGACCCTTCATGGACGTACATCCAAGTTGTGTCATGGGAAGAGGAACGAGGCAGCAGACTAAAAGATTCAAGGATATGCTCAACACCTAGACAGAATAGTAAAGAAGGCATATGGTGTGCTTGCTTTTATAGGTCGTGCGCACTGAGTATAAGAGTCAGGAAGTCATGATGCAGCTCAATAGGACTTTGGTTAGACAATAGACAATAGGTGCAGGAGTAGGCCATTCAGCCCTTCGAGCCAGCACCGCCATTCAATGCGATCATGGCTGATCACTCTCAATCAGTACCCCGTTCCTGCCTTCTCCCCATACCGCTATCCTTAAGAGCTCTATCCAGCTCTCTCTTGAAAGCATCCAACGAACTGGTCTCCACTGCCTTCTGAGGCAGAGAATTCCACACCTTCACCACTCTCTGACTGAAAAAGTTCTTCCTCATCTCCGTTCTAAATGGTCTACCCCTTATTCTTAAACTGTGGCCCCTTGTTCTGGACTCCCCCAACATTGGGAACATGTTTCCTGCCTCTAATGTGTCCAATCCCCTAATTATCTTATATGTTTCAATAAGATCCCCCCTCATCCTTCTAAATTCCAGTGTATACAAGCCTAATTGCTCCAGCCTTTCAACATACGACAGTCCCGCCATTCCGGGAATTAACCTAGTGAACCTACGCTGCACGCCCTCAATAGGTCGCATTTAGAGTATTAGTTCAGTTTGCAGATACAGCACGGAAATGGGCCCTTCAGCCCACCCGAGTCCGTGCCGAACAACAATGACCCGTTCTCACTGATTCTATGTTATCCCACTTTCTCATTCCCTCCCTGCACACTAGGGGCATTTTACAGAGATCAATTAACCTACAAACCCACACATCTTTGGGATGTGGGAGGAAACTGGAACATCCAGAAGAAATCCATGCGGTTACAGGGAGAACATGCACACTCCACACGGACAGCAGCTGCAAATAGGATCGAACCGGGTCTCTAGAGCAGTGAGGCAGCAGCTCTACCCACTGCACAACTGTGTTGCCCAACCTTTTGCATGCATTTCCGGTCGCCCCATTACAGGAAGGATGTGGATGCTTTGAAGAGGGTGTAGAAGAGATTTACCAGAATGATGCCTGGATTAGGGGGTATTAGCTACTGGGAGGTGTTGGACATACCTGGATTGTTTTCTCTGGAACGCCAGAGGTTGCAGGGAAACCTGATAGAGGTATATAAAATTATGAGTGACATAGATAGGGTAGACAGTCAGAACTTTTTCCCAGGATGGAAAAATCAAATACAGGAGGGCATAGCATTAAGATGAGAGGGGCAAAATTTAAAGATGTGCAGGGCCGTTTTTTTTATACAGAGGGTGGTGAGTGCCTGGAACGTACTGCCAGGGGTGTTGGTTGAGGCATTATATATATATATATATATATACACAAACACATACACTTTGTTGTTTACTATGGTGTTTACAGAGTACTATGTTTACATAAGCCATTCCAGGCACTCACCACCCTCTGTGTAAAAAAACCCAGCCCCACACAACTCCTTTAAATTTTGCCCCTCTCATCTTAAAGCTATGCCCTCCTGTATTTGATTTTTCCATCCTGGGAAAAGTTTCTGTCTACCCAATTTGTCTGAAGAAGGGTCTCGACCCGAAAAGTCACCCATTCTTTCTCTCCCGAGATGCTGCCTGACCAGCTGAGTTACTCCAGCATTTTGTGTCTACCCACTATGTTTACATATATGTTGTGCTGCTGCAAGTTAGAATTTCATTGCTGCGTTTCAGGCCAAATGCCAATAAAACAGCCTTCACTCTCTTGACTCCTGACCCTCTAGAGATATTCCAGCACTTTGTGTCTTTTTTCTTTAATGTAATATATGCTGGAGCTCTTCTGCACCATGAGCAGAACGACCTGGTGGGACACTGCTCCACACTGACACCCAGTGACCACTGCCTGCACTTGTAGGCAGGCTAATGACCAAGATGTCATCATCATATCATCATCATTATACAGCCGGAAACAGGCCTTTTCGGCCCACCAAGTCCGTGCCGCCCAGCGATCCCCGTACATTAACACTATCCTACACCCACTAGGGACAATTTTTACATTTACCCAGCCAATTAACCTACATACCTGTACGTCTTTGGAGTGTGGGAGGAAACCGAAGATCTCGGAGAAAACCCACGCAGGTCACGGGGAGAACGTACAAACTCCTTACAGTGCAGCACCCGTAGTCAGGATCGAACCTGAGTCTCCGGCGCTGCATTCACTGTAAAGCAGCAACTCTACCGCTGCGCTACCGTGCGGTCTCTCCACCCCAAAATGCCCACCATCCCCTGAGCTCCACAGAAGCTGCTCAACCTTCTGTGGTCCTCCAGTGATTTATTTTCTCATTCAAGGCATAGAAGTTGTATAACTGTTGGGCAAAGTTTTAAAGGTGATGTGCCAGGCAGGTTTTTATCACAGAGGACGGTGGGTGCCTGGAATGCGTTACCAGGGGTGGTTGTGGACATATGATAGTGGCGTTCAAGAGGCTTTTAGTCAGGCACATGGATATACACTAAACAAAACAAATATAGAAGACCTAGGTAAGACCACCACTGAGTGTTGTAACAATGTTAGTTTCCTTACCCAAGGAAAAACATACTTGCTCGAGTGAAAATTCACTCGTCTGACTCCTGGCATGATGAATCACAGTTAGCAGGTTTGGTCAATGAGAAGAGTGAGATAATCTAATTCATACTCACAAAATATTTACAGGTGCGTGCGCCAGGATAGATGCTTCCCCTGACAATGTCATCCAGAATCGGGGGTCACAGAAGAATGCCATTTGGGACTGAAGTGAGGAAAAGGTCTCCAGTGACTGGTGAATCTTTGGAATTCTCTATCCTTGAGGCTTGATCATTGATTGAATGATTGAAAGATACAGCGTGGAAACAGGCCCTTTGGCCCAATCAAGGCCACACCGACATGATCGCACTTTTGCATCCACTCCCTACGCATTTGGGGGCAATTTTACAGAGGGCAATTAACCTGTATGCCTGTATGTGTTTGGGACGTGGGAGGAAAACGGAGCACCCAGAATAAACCCACGCGTTCACAGGGAGAACGTACAAACTCCACACAAACACCACCCATGCTCAGGATTGAATCTGGGTCTCTGGCGCTGTGAGGCGACAACTCCACCAGCTATGCTACTGTGCTGCCCCTCATTCGTTTGAAACAGAGATGAATAGATGTTTAGTCATAAAAAATAATTAAGGGATATGGGAGAATGTGTCAGAAGGAACTGCAGGTGCTGGTTTACACCGTAGACACAAAATGCTGGAGTAACTCATCAGGACAGGCAGCATCTCTGGAGAAAAGGAATAGGAAAGAAACGAACACAATTATGAGTTTTAAAAGACATTTGGACAGACAAGTGGGTACGAAGGGTTTGGAGGGATATATGGGCCAAATTGGGGCTAGGCCGGAATGTCGGCATGGACTCGGTGGAGCAAAGGGCCTGTCCCGCGCCGTATTGCCTCATGACTATTTAACGGTGGAACGGACTCGAGGGGCCGAATGGCCGTTTTCCTTCCCGAGGATGACGAGGGGAAGCCCGGCAGCGAGGTCGGACACAGGGGGAGGGTGATGGCGTAGTGACGGCCGGCGGTGGGCCGGGCCGGGCCGGGGAGAGGCGGAGCTGAGCCGAGGCGAGGCGAAGCCTGTGGCGGGGCGGGGCCTGTGGCGGGGCGGGGCCTGAGTCGAGGCGGGGCCTGAGTCGAGGCGGGGCCTGAGTCGAGGCGGGGCCTGAGTCGAGGCGGGGCCTGAGTCGAGGCGGGGCCTGTGGCGGGGCGGGGCCTGCGGCTGGGCGGGGGCAGTGGGAGGTGTCGAGGCCTAGACTAGTGTTGTGATCCCTCCGTCCAGTGGCCACGGCAGAAGAGCGGCGCCCGGCTGCAAGTCTGAGAACAAGTTTGTTGTCAACTCCATCCCGCAGATGTCTGAGTGAAACAAGCCGAGAACGTCCCAAAACAGTCTGGCAATTAAAGTTGGTAACTTTACTCTTCATACCCGAGCCAATTTACAATTGTACAAATAGTGCGAGACTTTTTTTAAATGGGTAACTAACTAGGTAACCTCACTGGTGGTTGAAGAGACAATGATTTACAGTTTTGCTTGGGCAATTTACAACCCAACGGTGTGAAGGTTGATTTCTCCAACTTCAAGTAACCCCTGCATCCCCCCCGCTTCCACCCCCTCTTCTACCCTCTCCCCTACCCTCTTCTACCCTCTCCCCAACCCCCTCTCCCCAACCCCCTCTCCCCTACCCCCTCTCTTCTACCCCCTCTTCTATCCCCTCTTCTATCCCCTCTTCTATCCCCTCTTCTATAATAATAATAATAATAATATTCATTTATTGTCATTGCAACGAGTACAACGAAATTAAAAAATAGCCAATCCTGACGGTGCGTACAAACATATATGCAATAAATGCAAAAACAAATAAATACATAAATACAATTAAATACAATTATATTAAGTACAAGATTTTTTAACGGTGTTGCCTAGTGCAAAGGTAGTGTTCAGTTCTCGTATGGCCCTGGGGTAAAAACTGTTCTTAAGTCTGTTTGTTCGGGATTTGATCGACCTGAAACGTCGACCAGAGGGCAGATGAACAAACAGACGGTGGCCGGGGTGGGATGGATCTTTTATTATTTTGCCTGCTCTACTGAGGCAGCGTAGGCTGAACAGGTGCTCCAGGGAGGGCAGTGAGCAGCCGATGATCTTCTGGGCCGTCGTGATGACCCTCTGAAGGGCCTTCCTGTCCTTTTCTGAGCAGCTGGCATACCATGTGGTTATACAGTATGCCAGCACACTCTCGATGGATCAGCGATAGAAGGACAACATGAGCTTCTCCTGCAGGTTGGTTTTCCTGAGGATCCTCAGGAAGTGGAGTCTCTGCTGTGCCTTCTTTACTGTGGTGATGGTGTTGGTAGACCAGGTAAGATCCTCTGCGATGTGCGTACCCAGGAACCTGAAAGCTGGTACCCTTTCCACACAGACCCCATTGATGTAGAGTGGGTCGTAATCTCCACTGGTTTTTCTAAAGTCAATTATAAGTTCCTTTGTTTTGGAGGAGTTCAGGACCAGATTGTTCACTGTCCCCTCTTCTATCCCCTCTTCTACCCCCTCTTCTACCCCCTCTCCTACCCCCTCCTCTACCCCCTCCCCTACCCCCTCCCCTACCCCCTCCCCTACCCCCTCACCTACCCTCTCTTCTACCCCCTCCCCCACCCTCATCATCCTACCAGTTCTGCTGTTCGCATCCTTGTATCCCTTCGTTATCACCTCTTCCTAAGCTAACAAATAGGCCATTATGGCCACACTTTATTGGCGAAGCCCAAGCGTACACTAGTTCCATCCTACACGTCTAAGGGCAATATACAGAAGCCAATTAACCTGCACTTCTTTGGAATGTGGGAGGAAACAGAGAACCGTAGATAAGCTGGAGTATCTCAGCGGGACAGGCAGCATCTCTGGAGAAAAGGAATAGGTGATGTTTCGGGTCAAGACCCTTCTTCAGACTGAGTGTCGGGAAAGGGAGACGAGTGATATAGACGGTGAGAAAGAACAACTGAATGAAAGATGTACAAAAAAGTAATTAACGCCATAAAGTAAAACAGTGAACTGCGTGGGTTTTCTCTGGGATTTCTGGTTTCCTCCCACACTCTAAGACATAGAGATTTGTAGGTTAATAGGTTTGGTAAAATTGTAAATTGTCCCTAGTGTTTGTAGGATCGTGTAAGTGTTTGGGGATTGCTGGTCGGCGCAGACTCGGTGGGCTGAAGGGCTTGTTTCCATGCTGTATCTCTAAAACTAAAACATATAATGCCTGGATAGACATTTGAAGAGCTGTTACCACAGGGCGGGGAACCTAGAACCTGAAAGAGGTATTTACCTAAGGTCCTTTATTAGCCATTGTAAATGTGATGATCTGTGACACAACATTCAAAGCATCAAACTCATACGCCTGATTTCAATTGAATGGGAAAAGGTGTCCTAGTTTTTCTCTGATCTTTTGTCTGACCTCATGCTTTATGGCACGATATGGTGAACCAAATGTTAGTGCACCCAACCACAATTCTGCCATCTTGTAGCTTTGACTGGATAATACGCGACAAAAGCTTTTAACTGTTGCTCGGTACATGTAACAATAATAAACTAAACGTATCTAAAATCTTCTACAGGTGTCCAAAATCATTAGAGGAATAGATCAGGTGGGCTCAGTCTCTTGACCAGATTAGGGGAATTGAGAACCAGAGGTTTAGGTGAGGTGGGAAAGATTTAATAGGAACCAGAGCGGTTACTTTTTCCATGCATAGGGTGGTGGGTGTATGGAAAGAGCTGCCGGAGGAGGTGGGTGAGGCAGTTACTATCACAATGTTTAAGAAACATTTGGGCTGGTACATGGATAGGCAGGTTTAGAGAGAAATGGGCCAAACTCGGGCAGGTGAGACTAGAGTAGATGGGACATGTTGGTCGATGTGGGCAAGTTTAGCCGAAGAGCCTCTTTTTCATACTCTATGACACTAAACTAACTAAATTAAACTAAACTTGAATCTCTGGAGTCTTGCTTTATTCGACCTGGAATGATGAATTTTACTGAGCTCTTATCCAGTAAATAAACGGGGGAAAAAACACTACAGATACTCGAAAGGAGTAAATGCTGGAAGTACACAATTTGTCAGGCACTGGTTGTGGGGGAGAGAAACAGAGTTAATGTTGTTAGTGTCAAAGTATTGGAGTAAAACTCGGCCGATCTGGCAGCTCCGCTGGAGGACGTGAATAAACCAGTCTGCTGTGTCCTGTTTATGTCCTCCTTAGATGCTGCCCGACCCACTGAGTTAATCCAGCTTCTTTTTTTGTATAAATTAGCATCTGCAGTTCCTTGGCTCAGCAGAGTTAATGTTTCAGGTCTACTGTTAGATATGAAGAAATAATTCAATTCAGTGCCAGAAAGACTTCTCGAGTCCTGAAGATATCTTTCATCTGGCAGCGACATATTTTGCGGCAAAATATTGGGATCAAAAAGACTTAAGAAAAATTCTATTATTTCTAAAGACCTCGGATGCTGTCTGTGTCTGTATGGAATTTGCATGTTCTCCCTGTGATGGCGTGGTTTTTTCTCCGGGTGCTCCGGTTTCCTCCCACACTCCAAAGACGTGCAGGTTTGTAGGTTTATTGACCTCGGTTAAATTGACCCGCTTGTGTAAGGTAGAACTAGTGTACGGGTGATAGTTGGTCAATGTGGACTCGGTGGGCCAAAGGATCTGTTTCCACGCTGTCTCAACTAAACTGAAACTAAAAATTGAACTATCTCTAATCAGACTTTATCTTGCAGTAAATATTATTCCCTTTATCCTGTATCTGTACAGTGTGGAGGCTCAATTGTAATCATGCATAGTTTTTCCACTGATTGGTTAGCACGCGACATAAAGCTTTTCACTGTACCTCAGTACACGTGACAGTGATAAACTAAACAAGTATTTCAAGTGTTGTGATTTCTGCACCTTTGGGCTTCCAATTAGCACACTTCTTGAAATCTCCCTTTCTTTCCCCAGCTGGAGCATGGTGGGCGCCACCACCATGTCAGTCTGTGGGATGTCCCGTATCTCACGGTATTGCTCGGCCAAAACGTGGAGGTTTACGCGCCTGTGCCATTTACCCCTCTGCGTGTGGGCTTCATCGCGATGGAAACACTCTGCCCCTCGACAGTACAAAGCCGTGATATTCGACATGGGTGGAGTTCTGATGCTTTCTCCGTACAGGATTGCCGCTGGTGAGGCTGCAGAATTTCAATTTGCTTTTTATTCAGGATGGTAAATAGTTGGAATAGAGTCGGGAGTTATACAGTGTGGAAACTGGAACCCAGATGATTGAGCCTGCAGCGCCAGAAGGTGGTGAATCAGTGGAATTAATTGCCATAGACGGCGGTGGAGGCCAAGGACTCGATACAGTGGATGTGGAGAGGATGTTTCCAGTAGTGCTAGAATCTGGGACCAAAGGGCACAGCCTCAGAATAAAAGGATATTCCTTTAGAATGGAGACAAGAAAGAATTTCTTTAGACAGAGGGTGGTGAATCTGTGGAATTCATTGCCACTGACAGCGATGGAGGCCAAATCATTGGGGTTTTTGTAAAAGCTGAGATTGATGAGTTCTTGATTAGCAAGGGTGTCAAAGGGTATAGGGAGAAGGAAGGAAAATGGGGTGGAGAGGGTAAAAATAGCTCAGCCATGATTGAATGGCAGAGCAGACTTGATAGGCCGAATGGCCTAATTCTGCTATATGTCGTGATGTATGTCATATATGTCTTATGACAGAGATATGTCTTATGACATCAAGTACCCTAAACATTAATCCCATTTGTACCTAACCTGGATGAAACTACCTTACAGTGCAGCATATAAAGTGTTAAACTCAGAATACATTTCGATTTCCCACTTGGACAGTTTTTAAATGATTAACAGCAGTTGGACAAATGTATCGAGAACAGCCAACGTTTACACAGTTCATTTCTCAGTTTCAGAGGAAGGACAGAGATTTGGCTGCACTTATTTTATCCTTTGATATTTGATAAACAACAAGCTCGTGTCTTTGCAGAGACCACAGTTACTGGGAGGATAAATGGCTGCTTTTGTACCTTTCACAAGCAGGTTTTTCTGCTTTCTCAGCTGTCCAGGGCAGCTGAGAAACTTAAACTGTTTGGCAGTGGAGGGAAATACAGAGATGAGGACACTTTGTCATTTTGCCAACTCTCAATTCCTCCGTCTCCACTGCATCTGCTCCCAAGATGAGGTTTTCCGTACTAGGACAGTCATGATGTCCTCAGTCTTCAGGGAAAGTGGGTTTCCCCTTTCTGTCATCGATGGGAGCCTCACACTTGTCTCCTCTGTGTCCCATAGCTCTGCTCTCACTCCCCCACACTCCAGCAGGACAGAGCCCCCCTGGTCCTCATCTTTCACTCCACTAGTCTCTGCATCTAACATAGGATTGTCTGATGTTTCCGTCACCTCCGACCTGATCCCACCACTAATCCCATCTTCCCATCTCCACCCCTTTCCGCCTTCCGTGGAGACTGCTCCCTCTGCAACTCCTTGGTTCACTCACCCCTTCCTATCCAAACCACTGCCTCCTAAGGTACTTTCCCCTGCAACCCCTGCAGGAGATGCAACATCTGTCCTTATACCTTCTCCCTCGACTCCATCCAGGGACCCCGAAAGTCCTTTCAGGTGACATAGACGTTCACATGTCATCTATCCTTTTTCTCCAGAGAAGCTGCCTAACCCGCTGAGTTACTCCAGCACTTTGTGTCTATCTTTGGGTTAAACCAATACCTGCAGTTCTTTGTTTCTATGGTCCAGTTTAGTTGCAGTAGCCTTTCTGAAGGCTATAACCTCCATGTTTTGTAGCTCCCAGCTGTCGACTATTCTATAATCCATAGCTTTTTAAAAATTCTTCCTGTTCCTCAGAGTGGGAGCAGCAGAATCGTCTCCAGGCTGGGTCAATATGGCGGACAATATTAAGTGGAGAGATTCGCATTGCGTGGGATCGCTGCATGCTGGGAGAACTGACATTTGAAGAGTTTGTAAAATTGTGCGGCAAAGATCCAGGGACGGCTGTAAGTATCACTCAGATTTTAAAATAATCAATAAGCAGAAATCTGATTCTCACTAATGTGGTTGTTATTAAAAATATAACTTTTTATTGGGAGATACTAAAGGAATATTACCAAGATTGATTTTAGATAAATATCAGGAAAGATTTCTCAAAATAGCAATAGCAAAAAAATGTGTAGCGGTCACTTGGAAAGATCATAAGGAAATAAGAATTGAAAGATGGTATGCAGAAATGCGTAGTTGTATCCCATTAGAAAAAGCTACTTATAATCTGAGAAATAGATATGATTTCTTTTTGAAACTTTGGAACCCATTCACTTTAAAACTAGGATTAAGAATTGGAAATATTTAATTTCAGGATTGTTTTGATACCCTTAAAAAGAATTTAATAAGAAATTAGCCGGAAATGTTTCTTTCTTGTCTCCAGGTTTCCTTCTTTCTTTCTTTCTTTCTTTTTTTTCTTCTTCTTTTTTTTTCTTCTTTCTTTTTTCTTTTTTTTCTTTTTCTTTCTTTTTTCTCCTTTTTCCTCTTTTTTCTAACTGGGGGTGGGGGGGGGGGTGGGGGGGAGGGGGGTTGTGGGTGGGGAGATAATACAGAACAATACATGTATAATCGAATTTGTAATGTATAATCGAATTTATAATGTAGGTATCATTGGGTACGATGAGCTGTAACATGTATGTGTTTTGTTAAAATTTAAATAAAATTAATTAAAAAAAATAAAAAATAAAAAAAATAAAAAATATATATATATAACTATAGACAACAAGTAGAAACATAGGAAATAGGTGCAGGACTAGGCCCTTCGAGCCAGCAATATGATCATGGCCTTTTTTCGTGTTGTATGACTCTGACTGTAATACTGTAGTTGATTTCCAGCAAGCACAGTATTTCTAAATGGTATCTTTTGCCGATCATATCCCATGAACATTCATAGACCTCCCGTTCTATTTTAAAATTATATGTGTAGGAAAGAACTGTAGATGCATGTTTAAATCGAATGTAGACACAAAATGCTGGAGTAACTCAGCGGGACAGGCAGCGTCTCTGGAGAGAAGGAATGGGTGACTTTCGGGTCGAGACCCCACTTCAGACTGAACCCATTCCTTCTCTCCAGAGATGCTGCCTGCCCTGCTGCGTTACTCCAGCATTTTGTGTCTACATTTTTAAAAATGATCTATTTTACTTGTGTGTTTTCCTAATTGTGTTGTTTCTTTTTATTTTTCACTTGTACATCATTTCCCTCTGTTGAATGACAGAATCAAACTCCCAATGCCGTCCAATCTTACTTATTGAAAATGACAGATCACATGAGTGATCAGATGTGTGTGGCAATGAGAGAGGCAGTTCAGTGCATCAAGGCAGAGGGACTGAAAGCTGCTATACTGACCAATAACTTTTGGTTCAAAGGCCAGAGTGCCTTGCCTTCAGATAAAAACCTTTTTGATGTGGTGAGTACAATTCTTCAGGCAAGGTTTATTTTCTTTCTGCATCTTTGTCGTGTTGCACAAAGAAGCTATTAAATCGAGCTGAGGCTGCCAACGCTCTCTGCCACCATGTGGACTCTGCTTTAAGTTCAGTCCTGCTTCTTTTCTGTGTCTGACGAAAGGTCCCGACCCGAAAGGTCACCCATCCATGACCCAGAGATGCTGCCCGACCTGCTGAGTTACTCCAGCGCTTTATGTTTAAGCAATCCATCAAGGTTTCCTTTTTTTTAATGTACAGTCTTTAGCATTTTACTAAATATGCATTGTTCACTTTGATTCCAGTGATTTGCGCAGTTCCTCAGAGATGTGACCTCCGACTAATGTAGTGCAGAGTCAAATGCACAAATTATAAGCCATGGATGCAGAAATCAAATTGGAGTGAGAGTCAAAGCGTTTTGCTTCAGTGCCCTTTGAAATTTCTTCATGAGGAGAGACAGACGGAGGGATGTAAAATTATTATGAGAGGCATAGATTGGCAGAATGTGCAAGTGCTAAAATCTGAAATATAAAGTTATCAAGTTATCAAAGTTATCAATATTAAGATTTTCCCAATCTCGTTGTACCCCTGGGTACAATGACAATAAAGATATATTATATTGTAAATTAATTGCTGATCAGGAAGCATCTATGGAATAAAACTATGGAGTACATGCTTCAGGTCAAAGAGCCATTCCAACAAGTTTTGATGAAATGTCATTGACTTAAAACATTAAATAGAGGAAAATTAGATTTAATGCTGCCCAGGCAGCTGATTATTTGAATTTATTTTTCTAAATATTTCCAGCATTTAAATTCCCAGAATACTGTAGTTGTACAAGGCGTTATGAAAGCCACATTTGCAGTATTGTGTAGAAAGGAACTGCAGATGCAGGTTTATGCCAAAGATGAACGCAAAGTACCGGAGTAACTCAGCGGGTCAGGCAGCTGGGGGGGGGTGGGAAAGGATGGTTGATGTTTTGGGTCGGGATCCTTCTTCAGACTTCAGGAGTATTAAGTTCAGTTTTGGTTGTCTAGCTATGGGAAGGCTGTTTTTGAGCTTGAAAGAGTGCAGAGAAGATATACGAGGATGTTGCCAGGACTTGAGGGCCTTTTTTTAAATACATAGGCAGACAGTCGGAACCTTTTTCGCAGAGTGGAAATAACAAATACTAGAGAGCACAGCTTTAAGGTGAGAGGGGCAAAGTTAAAGGAAGTGTGCAGGGAAGGTTTTACTTATACAGAGGGCGGTGAGTTCCTGGAACACACTGCTGGAGTTGGTGGTGGAGGCAGATACGTTAGTGGCATCCCAGAGACCTTTCGATAGGCACATGGATATGCAGGAAATAGAGGGATATGGATCATGTCCAGGCAGATAAGTGTTGGTCTTGACATCATGTTCGGCACAGACATTCTGAGCCGAAAGGGCCTGTTCTTGTGCTGTACGGTTCTATGTATAAGAAAAAAACTGCAGATGCTGGTATAAATCGAAGGTAAACACAAAATGCTGGAGTAACTCAGCGGGTCAGGCAGCATCTCGGGAGAGAAGGAATGGGTGACATTTCGGGTCGACCCGAAACGTCACCCATTCCTTCTCTCCCGAGATGCTGCCTGACCCGCTGAGTTACTCCAGCATTTTGTGTCTACCTGCATTGTTCTATGTTGCAGATTGTCGAGTCGTGCCGGGAAGGAGTTTCCAAACCGAACCCTGAGATTTACAAACTCTGTTTGGACCGATTGAAGGTCTGCCCTGAAGAGTCCATTTTCCTCGATGATCTTGGACAAAACCTGAAAGCAGCAGCCCAGCTTGGGATCCACACCATTAAGGTATTGCAGCGAGTCCGAGACTGTAATGGGTTAATGATGATGAGAGATGCATTGTACAGGTGCCATTGATTCTGCCAATATTAGTTTGGAGACACAGCATGGAAACAGGCCTTTCTGCCCACCAGGTCCACACCAACCATCAATCACCCATTCACACTATTTATATGTCATTGCCATTCCTACACACTAGGGACAATTTACAGAGGCCAATTACCCAACAAACCTGAACGTCTTTGGGATGGGGGTCACAGGGAGAACGTGCAAACTCCACACAGATAGCACCTGAGGTCAGGATCGAACCTGGGTCTCCGGCACCGTGAGGCAACAGCTCTACCAGCTGTGCCACTGCTGCCCAAACTACAGCTTTTCTTCATCCTCGTTATCAGATGGCATTTTCTCCTCTCTCAAATCTCCAGCACCTAGACCACTTGAGTAATTTTTGTAAATGAACCAGATGGTGATCACAAATGATGGTTCTGGCATCACAATACAACTCACACTATCCATAGTTATATTTTTTCCAGGTCGCCAGATAGATATCCAGAGTGGAAACTCTGGTCCACTCTCGCCCAGAGGGAACTGAATCCAACAGCCTCTTTGGCCGGGAATCAGTTTGAAGACCTTTATAGTCTGAATGGTGCATCTGTGTGTTGCTCTAACTCATAAGGCTACTGCTCGGCTCCATTGCAGAGTTCATTATAGCATGGATGTTAAATAGTTTATAAAATACAGAATCAACAGCTGAACAACAATATGAGGGGGTGGGAGGGTAGGTGGGGGAGGTGGAATCTCATCGAAACCTACCGAATAATGAAAGCCCTAGATATAGTGGATGTGGAGAGGATGTTTCCACTAGTGGGAGAGCACAGCCTCTGAATAAAAGAATGTAGTATTAGAATGGAGACAAAGAGGAATTTCCTTTGCCAGAGGGTGGTGAATCTGTGAAATTCATCACCACAGATGGCTGTGGAGGCCAAGTCATTGGTTATTTTTAAAGCAGAGAATGATAGATTCTTGATTAGTAAGGATGTCAAAGGTTACAGGGAGGAGGCAGGAGAAATGGGTTGAGAGGGAAAGATAGTTCAGTCATGATTGAATGGCAAAACAGACACAATGGGCCAAAGAGCCTAATTCTGCTCCTGTGTCTTATGGTCTAAGATTGGGACAGGTTTTTGATTTTAATTTCTAGGTTGCAGATAGAGCCACAGCTATCCAGGAGCTGGAGGTCAAGCTGGGGTTTCCGCTGCGTGGCTTTGTGCATGGGACTCGGGCTGTTCGTAAAGACATGGAAATTCCGACAGACAGTCTAAAGAATTACCTCCAAACTACTCTGGGGCTAAGTTCAGAAGGTATGTTGCACACCTTCCTGAAACCCTTATCTCAGCAGTGTTGGATTCTTGGAAGATCAGAAATAGAAATGCACGAGAACAGAAATTCTTCACCATTTAATAGGATAGTCGCTGGTTTTGTCTTGGTGTCATTTTCTTTTACACTGACCCCATATCTTTTGATTCTCTTAATATTCAAAAATCGATTGATTTCTCTCTTGAATGTTTTCGGCTGTGCTCTGGAGTGAAGAATTCCTAAATTTTATTGTCCTCCAGGTGAAAAAAATTACTTCCCATCTCGGTGAATGGCAGACTTTGAACCCCTGTTCTGGATACCCAACGTAAAAAAAAATGTTTCCTTTAATCTAATACTATCTTTAACTTGTCTGAGCAGCCAAACCCACCAATGTTTTCTGCCTTCATAGTTCTTTGCTCTACCTAAACTAATCCTCCTACTTAATTTTCCGAGGAAAGGTTTAGAGGAAAGTAGTCCAAATGCATGCAGTAGGACCAGGTTGGATAGACATTTTGGTCATTATGGACAGGTTGGGCCAAAGGGTCTATATCTGTACAACTAAATATGCTACAATTATATTTCTGGTCTGATCTCCTTATCCAAGGAAGTATTTGCTTGCCTTAGAGAGAACATTGAGACGGCTTCACGATAATTAACTCAGATAATAAGAAGATGTTCACAAGATTTTGCGGCGCAGTGGTAGAATTGTTGCCTTACAGCGCCAGAGACCCGGGTTCAATCCTGACTACGGGTGCTATATGTTCTGTACTGTCTGTACGTTCTCCCCGAGACCTGCGTGGGTTTTCTCCGGGTGCTCCGGTTTCCTCCCACACTCCAGGCATGCAGGTTTGTGGGCAAATTGGCTTGGTAAAATTGTTCCTAGTGTGTGTAGGATTGAGTTAGTGTGCGGGGATCGCTGGTCGGTGAGGACTCGGTGGGCCGAAGGGCCTGTTTCCGCACTGTATCTCTAAACTAAACGGGTATTGTGAATTGAGTGGAACTGCTAACATTTTGCTAGGCTGTCAGGCTGACACTGGAAACAAACATGCAGCCCTACACTCTGTTAGTGAATTATTGTAATCTGTGGGTGCACTAGGCTACTGTGTTTTCCGTGGAGTTATGTCCGTTACCAGTGTTGCCATGGTGGGAATTAGTTTATTGATGATGACTTGTTTAATACATTAAACAATTGATCTGGTTCCAGATGCAGTGCTCCTCCGTCAGTTCAGTCACGGACAATCTAATCCTACGTACCACGTGCAGATTGGCGCCCACCAGCTGGTCCTGAGAAAGAAACCGCCTGGAAAACTCCTGCCGTCGGCACATGCAGTGGAGAGAGAATACAGGTGTGTTGTGAGTAAACGGAGGAAGAAAAAATACACAACTGCTGGAGTAACTCAGCAAGTCAGGCTGCATTTTTCCTGCTTCATCATATTCCTTTTTAAAAATCCAGACATGTGTATCTCCAGATACTTTGTTTGACTCCTTTTAGTTTAGAAATACAGGGCGGATACAGGTCCTTCGGCAGACCAGCGGGCCCCATACACCAGCTCTACCCAACACCTTAGGATCAATTTACAATCTTTACCCAATTAACCTACAAACCTGTACGACTTTGAGGTGTGGGAGGAAACCTGAACACCCGAGGAAAACATATGTGGTTATGGGGAGAATGTACAAGACACCACTTGATCGAACCCGTGTCTCTGGCGCTGTTAGACAGCAACTCTACCTCTAATAAGATGAAGCAGGAGTAAAGAATGTAAACAGAATTCACATTGATAACACAAATGAAAATTGAACTAAATGTAGAAACATCAGAGGAAAAGTAAGTCGAAGGAGAGTGGACAGGCAGCTCACGTAAAAGGGAATCAAGAATTTCCCCTTGGCTTATAAGTAATAAATTATAGTGCCAAGAGGGAAAGAACTGATCAAGTATCAAAAAGCAGATATCATGATAGAGGTGCCAAAAGAATACTTTGCATTTATCTTTACAAAGAAAGTAGTTACTCCCAATCTGAAAGTTAAAGAGCAAGTGATTGAGGAGCTGGATGAGGAAAAAATTGGTAAACTCGTTCTGTTAGTAAGGATGCCTGTACATGCGGTAAGTTAGTCACCAGGTCAGGATGGGATGTAACCCCTTTGTTAGGGGGAAGCAGTAATCAAAACAGGGGAGTTGCTCACCATATTCTTCATAAGGGTGGATGCTAAATAGTATTCCCTTAGTTCCCGGCAGGATTTATATAACTGTAGGTTTGTGCTGGTGACCATGAGATTGCTGGTAATGCTGATCAAGGACTTAATAAATAGGCGGCACAATAGACAATAGGTGTTACAATTCAAGCCAGCACCACCATTCAATGTGATCATGGCTGATCATTCTCACTCAGTACCCCGTTCCTGCCTTCTCCCCATACCCCCTGACTCCGCTATCCTTAAGAGCTCTATCTAGCTCTCTCTTGAATGCATTCAGAAAATTGCCCTCCACTGCCTTCTGAGGCAGAGAATTCCACAGATTTACAACTCTCTGACTGAAAAAGTTTTTCCTCATCAGTGTCAGAGACCCGGGATCGATCCTGACTATGGGTGCTGTTTGTGCGGAGCTTGTACATAAACCGTGTGGGTTTTCTCCAGGTGCTCCAGTTTCCTCCCACATTCAAAGACGTACAAGTTTATAGGTTAAACGGCTTTGGTAAAATTGTAAAATAGCTCTTAGTGTGTAGGGTAGTGCTAGTGTACGGGATCGGTGGTCGGCGCGGACCTGGTTGACCAAAGGGCCTGTTTCCGCGCCATATCTCTGAGTTAAACTAAATAATGGGCAAACACGGATTAATAAGTAAAGCCAGCATGCAATTGAAAGCTTCCCATACATGTTGAATTGCATACACCCAGGAGGGGAGGAAAGAACTGGTTAAAACAGGGAAGTTGCAGAGGTCTAAAGAAGGGTCTCGACCCGAAACGTCACCTATTCCTTTTCTCCAGAGGTGCTGTCTGACCCGTTGAGTTACTCCAGCATTTTGTGTCTACCTTTGGTTTAAACCAGCATCTGCAGTTCTTTCCTACACAAGTTGCAGAGGTCGTGGACATTTAATTATTCTAAAAATTCATTCATTCTAAAGATTATTTTGTAGTTTGCTGAGAGGATTAAGTAACGGCTTAAAGTTTCACTTTCATTTCTCTGTTTATTCAGGGTGATGAAGGCTCTCGGAGCTGTGGGAATTCCCACTCCTACGCTACTCGACATTTGCGAGGACCCCAGGTACATACAAAAGATGGGCTCCAATGTATGTTGTGTATAAATAAGTGCATGAGTAACGTCATTATTGCCAACAAGAGTGATATATTTGGAAAAAAGAGTAGGTATGCAACCTGAGATGGGGGTCAAGTGGGTGTCATAGAGTTATACAACACAGAAAAAGGCCTTCAACCCAACTTGTCTATGCCCACTAACCTGCCTACCTGAACCTGTCCCATTTCCTTGTGTTTGCCCCAAACTATTCCTATCCATAGATCCAAACCATTCCTATCCATGCGCCAAACTATTCCTATCCATACAAGAACACTAGAACACAAGAAAATAGGAGCAGGAGTAGGCCAACCGGCCCCTCGAGTCCGCTCCACCATTCAATACGATCATGGCTGATCCCACCCCAACCCCCTTCCCACTATCGCCCTTCTTCCCACCCAAAAGAACCGTGTGATCTCCTGGGAGAGGCGAAAAACCGGATAAAAACCCAGGCCAATTTGTGAAAAAAATCTGGGAAATTCCTCTCCGACCCCAAGCTAGGCGATCGAAACTTGTCCAGGAGATTACTCAGGTCTTACTATACTAACAATAGCTCATGTCCACTTCCCTGCCCGCTCCCCGTAACCCCTAATTCCCTTGTTTATTAAAAAACAATCTATTTCCGTTTTAAATTTATTTAACGTTCCTGCTTCCACAGCTCCCTGAGGCAGCGAATTCCACAGACTAACCACCCTCTGAGTGAAGAAGTTTCTCCTCATCTCAGTTTTAAAAGAGCCCCCTCTTATTCTAAGACTATGCCCCCTAGTTCTGGTCTCCCCGATCATCGGAAACATCTTTAGCGCATCCACCCGATCAAGGCCGCTCACGATCTTATACGTTTCAATAAGATCGCCTCTCATTCTTCTGAACTCCAATGAGGAAAGTCCCAACCTACTTAACCATTCCTCATATGTCAACCCCCTCATCCCTGGAATTAACTGTGTAAACCTTCTCTGCACTGCTTCCAGAGCAAGTACATCCCTCCTTAAATATGGACACCAAAACTGCACACAGTATTCCAAATGCGGTCTTACCAATACTGTATACAGCTGCAGCAACACCTCCCTACTTTTATACTCTATCCCCCTGGCAATAAAGGCTAAGACTCCATTGGCCTTCCTAATCACTTGCTGCACCTGCATACTAACTTTTTGTGATTCATAGATCCAAACCATTCCTATCCATGCCCCAAACCATTCCTATCCATGCCCCAAACCATTCCTATCCATGCGCCAAACCATTCCTATCCACAATTAAGATTGCCAGAATCTTCTCCCTTGCAATGTGGGTATGTTTTTCAAGACTCTATTTTCTCCTCTGAATTCCCATCTTCCATGACCTTCTCCACGATGACTACAGACATATTCTTTTACATCACCAATCTCCTGTCCATACACCGATGACCACATTGACCTTAAACAGCCTTATTCTCTCCCCTGTTAACCTTTTGTTCTTAACGTACATAAAATCTCCTACGATTGTTTACCTTATCTGCCAGAGCTTTCTCTTGTCCGCTTCCTGCCCTCCTGATTTCACTCTGTGCCCCGACATCCCTCATATTCCTTAATGGATTTATTTGATTGCAGCTGCTTACACCTGACATTTGCCTCTTTTCCCTCTGACTGGACACTCGATGTCCCTCGCTAGCCAGGGTTCCCTAATCCTGCCAACTTTTCTCTTTACTCTAGCTGGCCCTGAACTCTTCACATCTCACTTTTAAAAGCCTCCCACTCACCAGATTACCCTTTACCTACAAACAGGCTCTCCCATTTAATCTTTTAAGTATAATAAAAAGAACTGCAGGTGCTGGTTTATTCAAAATGCTGGAGAGACTCAGCGGGTCAGGCAGTATCTCTGGAGAACGTGGATAGGTGACGCAGATACTACATACTAAAGTAAACCTGTAGAATGTAAGCTAAGTGATGGAGTAACTCAGCAGCATCTGGTCAGGCAGCATTTCTGGAAGAAACCTTCTCGTCCTGACCACCTAATGTCACATATCCATGTCCTCCTGAGATGCTGCCTGGCCCCTGAGTTACTCCAGCACTTTGTTTTGTAAACTAGCATCTGTTGTTCCTTATGTCTCTGTAGAATATATACAACTGGATGCTTGCATGACCCATGGAACATCAGATCTTCTGGGTGACGTTATACCATAAAGAGCCTTTTGTTTTTCCTCACCGTGCTTCGAGAAAAGGGTAGTAAGAGCACCACTGCTTGGTTATGTGGCGATCTAGGCACATAGCCTTTTCACCTTAATGTGACCATCGTTCAGGACTATCTTCCTCCTTTGGGCAACCAAATCATGAACCCCCAACCCTAACCTTCAAAGGAAACGCATGTAGTTTTTCTTTAACTAAAATGCGGCCCTTTCTACCTAATCGATTGAAAAATGGGAGAAACTGGAGAATGAAGGAGGGAAAAAAAGCAAATTGAAGGATTTTAGAACAATGAGGGAAAGGAAGAGTATAATCTGTTTTGGATATAAACTAGCGAATATGTGATATTTTACAGATTTATGTTAGTCTAATTATATATGCGTTTTCAAGCATAAGTTGAACCCTACCTGAAAATGTAATTGTAATGCCCATAATTTTACTTCTACTTTACTTCTAATGATTATTTATCTGAAGGTTGTATTATTCTGGAGCCTTTGTTGCCCAGACACGTTGCTGTGTTTTAAAACACACTTGCACTAGCGTATAACACGATCATTCATTCCATACAAATGGTGTTTTTTCCCCTATTTTTTCCAGTGTTGTTGGGACTTCCTTTTACTTGATGGAATATTGCCCGGGAAGGATATTTACGAACCCAACATTGCCCGGACTAACGGCCAGCCAGCGGGGAGACATCTACGCTGCCATGAACCGTGTCCTCTGCAAGATTCACAAGGTTGATATCCAGGCTGCTGGACTGGAGGATTATGGAAAAGTTGGTACGGGACACCTTCTTTCGTTTAGTTTAGTTTAGTGATACAGCGCGGAAACAGGCCCTTCCACCCACCGAGTCCGCGCCGACCAGCGATCCCCACAAATGAACACTCTCCTCCACACACTAGGGACAATTTACACATACACCAAGTCAATTAATCTACATACCTGTATGTCATTGGAGTGTGAGAGGGAAACCAAAGATCTCGGAGAAAACCCACGCAGGTCACACGGAGAACGTACAAACTACATACAGACCGCACCCGTTGTCGGGATCGAACCCGGGTCTCCGGCGCTGTAAGGCAGCAACTCTATCACTGCACCACTGTGCCACCTTCTGATCAGTTATTGCCTACCGTATATTTGCTCCTTCTAGTTGTGTTTTGAGTTAGATTTAATTTAACATATGATGAGCGTTTGACGTCACTGGGCCTGTATTCGCTGGAGTTTAGAAGGCTGAGGGGGGGGGGGAGGGGACCTCATTGAAACTTACCCAATAGTGAAAGGCTTGGGTAGAGTGAATATTTCCAGTAGTGGGAGAGTCTAGGACCAGAGGTCATAGCCTCAGAAATAAAGGATGTTCCTTTAGGAAGGTGATGAGGAGGAATTTCTTTAGTCAGAGGGTGATGAATCTGTGAAATTCTTTGCCACAGAAAGCTGTGGAGGCCGTCAATGGATATTTTAAAGACAGAGATAGATAGATTCTCAATTAGTACCGGTCGGGTTCCGGGGAGAAGGCAGGAGAATGGGGTTAGGAGGGAGAGATAGATCAGCCATGAATGGCAGAGTAGACTCGATAGGCCGAATGGCGTAATTCTGCTCCTATCACTTTTGACCTTATCCATCTTCAGATGGATTCAGTCTGCTGAGTTACTCCAGCACTCTGTGTCGTTTCACCTAAAAACTCGACGCTGATGCCATTGGTCTGCACCAGTGAGCTCCTCCCCATCAACGACCCTCTTGTGCAGCCACTGCCTCGGCCCACGCTGCAGCCCCTGGCTGTCAGCTCCCCCCTCAGTCTGCCGCCAGCAGCAAGACGCAGCTGGCCACAGCGGGGCCCGCTCCCTGCTCTTCACCCTCCTACCCCCTCACTACCCCCGCAGCTGTTGACACCCTCCAAGGTGGAGTATGTCGGTGTCTCCGGGGAGGAAGGAGGAGGCGGGGGGAAGGAGAGGTTGAGTGGACAGGAGGAGGAGGAGGCAGTAGTGGAGTAGGGAGTGGAAAAAGCGAAGGAAGGAGGAGGTGAGAGGGGAGGGAACCGAGCGGAGATGCAGAGCTAAGTACCGTCTGCAGGGGCTACAACGTGAGCCACAACAATATCCGGGTTAACCGAATCGCCTGATCGCTCAAGCCTCTTGCGAGGCAAGGGTTGCGCGGAAGCCATTGTTTGGGAGGCCACGGGAGGATGGTATCGGCAGGTCCATCCTCGATAACTGAAATCCATTGCAAAGGGGTCTGTTAAAACGAGGGTTTACTGTATTTCTACTTAGGCAATTACATTGAGCGGCAGGTTCACACATGGACAAAGCGGTATCGAGCGAGTGAAACCCATGTTATTCCAGCAATGGAACAACTCATAAAGTGGCTTCCGCTACGCATCCCAGAGCAGGAAAAGACCACGGTTGTGCACGGAGACTTCAGGTGTGTATTATAACTATCCTACTTAATGATAATTGTCTCATCAGAGATGAATTTATCGACAAGCTTCAGAGATACCAGCTTAATGCAATATTTAAGACTAGGGTTCAAAATCCATGGACCATTGAAGGCCTGACTTACACCATGGGACACGGCATCCCGTAATTTGGGTATCAATGTATTTAAGAAATACAAAAGTATCTTTAGTTTAGAGATACAGCGTGGAAACAAGCCCCTGGCCCCACGGGTCTGCGGCGACTAGCGATCCCCGTACACTAGCACTATCCCACACATTAGGGACAATTTACAATCTTTACCAAAGCCAATTAACTTAAACCTATACATCTTTGGAGTGTGGGAGGAAACCGGAGCACCTGGAGAAAACCCACGTGGTCACAGGGAGAACGTACAAAAATCCGTACAGAGAGCATCCGTAGTCAGGATCAAACCCGGGACCCTAGCGCTGTAGGGCACCAACTCTACCGCTGTGCCACCGTGTTGCCCCTGTTGTGCTGCAAGTATAACTTTGTGTGGCATTGTGCAACTTTATAATTGAAATTGTAGTTCAAATATTTTTCTCTTTATTGACCACACTTTTTTTTCTCAATTTCTCTCTCCTCTGACTTAACAATCACTCTCCTGTCCACCCCCCAACCCCACCGGCCCCTCCTGTTACCTCTCCATCTTTACCAAACATCTCCCTCCTACATCCATCCTGTTTCTTTCCATCCTTTCCTCTATGATTTAGACTGGACAATCTTATTTTCCACCCTGACAAGCCTGAGGTGCTGGCAGTGTTGGACTGGGAGCTGTCTACACTGGGTGATCCCATCTGTGACGTTGCCTATAACTGCATAGCACATCATCTACCAGAGGACTTCCCCCTTATCAGAGGTAACGCGAGTTAAACAGTTTTCTATCACTGGGGCCTTAATACCAAAATTAAATAAATAAATTGCATTTATTTTATAACTTAATCTCGCTGCCAAAGAATAAAGAGATAGATGTCCCGTCAAGCTGTTTTTGGCACTATTGAGGATGAAGGAGGTACAATGGTTCAACTGGTGGAACTGCTGCCTTGCAGCGCCAGAGACCCGGGTTCCATCCTGACCTCGTGTGAGGTTTTCATGTTCTCCCCGTGACCGCACGGGTTTCCTCCGGGTGCTCTGGTCTCCTCCCACATCCCAAAGACGTGTGGGATTGTAGGTTAAATGTGTAGGAAGGAACTGCAGATGCTGGTTCACAACTTCTCTGAAAAAGGGTCTTGACCCGAAAGGTCACTCATTCCTTCTATCTAGAGATGCTGCCTGACCCGCTGAGTTACTCCAGCACTTTGTGTCTGTTTGTAGGTTAATTGACCTACTTGGGTTTTTAGGTTAATTGACCTCTGCATAATTGCCCCTTGTGTTAGGGAGTGGATCCGAAAGTGAATTAACATAGACCTGGTGTGAAAGGGTGATCGATGGTCGGTGTGGACTTGGTGGGCCGAAGGGCATGATTCTGTGCTCTATCTCTAAACTAAGATAATGCTGGCCAAATCATTGCACAAATTCATTTGGTTTAGTTTAGCACGTCAGCGAGCAGAGATCATCCGGACATTAGTTCTATCGTACACATCAGGGGGAATTTTACAGAAACCGATTAACCTACAAACCTGCACTTCATTGGAAACCGGAGCACCTGGAGAAAATCCACACGATCACAGAGCGAATGTGCAAACTCCGTACAAAGTGTACCCATAGTCAGGATCGAACCCGGATTTGTGCCGCTGTCAGACAGCAAGTCTACCGCTGCGACACTGTGCCGCCCCTATTTGCTCTGCTGGAACGTCTAGCTTCATCTGAGCAGATAATGGCTCAGTGGTAGCTTTGGTTAAACCTCAAACATTCATGTCCAAAGACATAACATGCTCCTTTAAGTTGCTTTACGTGTATGTAAGTGATACACTTCAGTTTATAAGCAAGATTATGAGGGACCCCTACCACCCCAGCAACGGACTGTTCCAGATGCTACGGTTAGGCAAACGCCTCCGCTGTCACGCTGTGAAAACGGAGAGGATGAGACGGAATTTCTTCCCACAGGCCATCAGGACTGTTAACTTTTATAACTCCAGGGACTAAATTTTGTCTTCTCTATATTAACTTTATTAACTTTATTTATATGCTGTAACTGTAATTCTTTTTTTTGCACATTCCGCAGGCATTGCCACTTTCATTTCACTGCACATCGTATATGTGTATGTGACTAATAAACTTGACTTGACTTTCTACACTTAGATTATGATTTCTTTGCACTGAGCAAATAGAGATATCACTGAAACAAGCTGGTTCAATGTGGTTTTCATGTAGTTTTTTTTACTCCAGTTCTTGATATTTTTTTATTAAAGGTTTGATGCAATAATCTTCAGGTTAGCGATTGAGGATTGATTTATTGTGGTGGCTAATTCAGACTCTTTCTATTCTGCCGTAGGAATGAGTAAGTGTGATTTAAAGGAATTAGGAATTCCGTCTGATTTGGAATACCTTGCCCTTTATTGCAACAACTTGGGGATGAATCCCATTGAGAACTGGAATTTCTATTTGGCTTTCTCCTTCTTCCGAATCTCGGCTATACTCCAAGGCGTCTATAAGCGGTCACTTCAAGGTAAGAGAGTGGACCATGCCACGGAATGCATTCTAGTTGTACTCCATTGACTTCCTAGTGATCCAGAAGGTTTGGACTAAGGACCTTGTTCTGCATGTTGGGCATTGCAGTGTTAATGCAGAGTGCCGAATGACTGAGGCATCACTAGCGGCTCAAACGTTATTGCAAAACTAAGATTTATATAAGAAATATATTGAGCCATTCAGAGAATAACAATTAAAGATTAGATGCTGTCGGCAAGGATGCTACATTTGGCTGTAGTGCTAGCAGGAGAAAGAGGAAGGATTCCCACTGCTGATCATTTTTTAAATGACATCTGCTAGAAGTTCCATGCATTTGTAGGCCCATTCAGTCACGATTAGATTGTATAATCGGCCATGATTTTATGGCGGAGTAGACTCGATGGGCTGAATGGCCTAGTCCTGCTCCTGTGTCTAAGATCTTATAGGTAGTTCAGTACTAAATATTCATCTGCAGTAGAAATCAATTCATCTCCTGGGAAGCAAAAAGGATGTCAGGAAAAACAAACTTATTTGGGAAAAATTCTCTTGAGGGAGAGAGGAGCAGAGCCGTTGCCACGCCAGGCTGAGATACATCTCGTTCAAACTACGTTCTATAGTGCATCTGTAGAAGTTTAGGTGAGATCTCATGCACACGAGGCAGCACAGTGGCATCGCAGTAGAGTTGCTGCCTCACAGCGCCAGAGACCCGGGTTCAATCCAAACCTCGGGTGCTGTCTGTGTGGAGTTTGCACATTCTCCCTGTGATCGTGTGGGCTTCCTCCAGGAGCTTGGGTTTCCTCCCTCATCCCAAAGGCTTGCAGGTTCGTAGGTTAATTGGCCTCTGTAATTTCCCCTTCGTGGATGCTGAAGTGGGAGAACATAGCACTAGTGTGAATTGTTGATCGATGGCCAGTGTGGACTGAGTGGGCCGAAGGGCCTGTTTCCACGCTCACAACTCTAAACTGAGCTAAACTAAACATGCCGAATGGCCGGCCATTATATTTGCTATTATTATTTATTCTTATACCTTTAGGACATCCAAGCACTAATCTGCGGCCTCCAAACTGGAACCTCGAACATCCATTACACAGGTTGCTCAATATACATATTTGAATGGAAGACCCAGAGTGCTGGAGTAACTCAGTGGGTCAGGCACCATTACAGGAGGATACGGATAGGCGGCGCTTCTGGTGGGAACACTTATCATATCATATCATATATATACAGCCGGAAACAGGCCTTTTCGGCCCACCAAGTCCGTGCCGCCCAGCGATCCCCGTACATTAACACTAGAGACAATTTTTACATTTACCCAGCCAATTAACCTACATACCTGTACGTCTTTGGAGTGTGGGAGGAAACCGAAGATCTCGGAGAAAACCCACGGGGAGAACGTACAAACTCCTTACAGTGCAGCACCCGTAGTCAGGATCGAACCTGAGTCTCCGGCGCTGCATTCGCTGTAAAGCAGCAACTCTACCGCTGTGCTACCGAGGGTCCTGACGCGATGAGCTACTACAGCATCTGCAGTTCCATGTTTCTGAATATTGAAATGATCTCATGTTTCTCTTAATATTCTATTTAGGGCAGGCGAGTTCCGATAAAGGTGAAATAGTTGGGAAGCTTGCTGCAAAAATGGCTGATCTGGCGTGGGTGTTTGCAGTAAGAGAAGGATTCCGAATCTTCGATTCGATTCCTGTTGGAAATCCAGGTCCTCCAGTGAGAAAGTACTCCACGTGGAACCAACAGAGGACAGCGCCAGCAAAAGTCTTGTCTCCCTCTTTGCTTGATGTTAATCACTGCAGGCCTTTGGTGTCAGTTCCTAAAGGACATTTGATCATCTCACCTGAGGGACTACCTACGCGGGTGAAAGACTTGTACCACAGACTGACTGGCTTCATGGATGAACATGTCTATCCCCTTGAGAAGGAACTTGTTGACTATCATAGATCTGATAGCCGATGGATCCCAAATCCTAGAATAGAGGAATTGAAGGTGTGTTTAACTGCATTGTTCATAAGTTTGTATCTCATATGAGCAGAATTAGGCCATTCGGCCCAACAAGTCTATTCTGCCATTCAATCATGGCTGATCTATCTTTCCCTCTCACCCCGATTCTTCGGCATTCTCCCCGTAACCTTTGACACCCTTACTAAACAAGAATCTGTCAATCTTTTCTTTAAAATTACCCACTGACTTTGTCTGATATTATTGCACTGTACAGTTCCAAACAGAGCCAATGTTCTGATATGCCATACCAGGCCAATGTATCCACGTTCTAAAAGATTGGTCCTGAAAGATGTCGGCCAAATGTAGGCAACTGGGACTAACTTAAATGGGGCCTCTTGGTCAGCATGGACGAGCTGGGCCAAATAGCCTCTTTCCGTGCTGTATGACTGTTTCTGAACCAAGCTTTAAGGAAGAGTCCTGGAAGCAATTATGCATGTATCTTTTGGTAAAATATGGAACAGAAAGATATTAAAAATGATATTCTGAATTTTTGGAAGGAGGCATCGTTGTAAGATATGTTTGCTATCTGATGTCATTTTGAAAAATGATTTCTTAAAGAAAAATCAATATTTATTTCAGATTCCCTTTCCATTCCCACATCCAGCTCAGTTTTTCGCAGCCACTTATTCCCTCACCCCAGGCAACCTCACAGACCATTCTGTAGATTGGTAGATAGGCACAAAAGGCTGGAGTAACTCAGTGGGACAGGCAGGATCTCTGGAGAGAAGGAATGGGTGATGTTTCGGGTCGAGACCCTTCTTTAGACTGATAGATTGGTACCTGGGTTGATACTGACCATGCCTGCAGCCTAGATACTGGTATTCAGTTGCGGGCTGGAATGCCATTTGATGGAGCTGTTCATGAACTGTGGATTGAATTGCTCATTGGTGTGTAGAAATCCCCCAATATTGAGGAAGGAAAGAGATCGAAATATCAATCATTCCTATAACTACATATGATGCTTGTATAATAGCATTTAAAAATAGCATGCAAATCAAGATAGAAAGGAGCATTCGCAACGAAGGAGGTAGGAGAGGCAGCAGAGAGATAGTTTGAAATTGATAGGAGACTTTTGATAATGTTAAAAATAGAACGGGGTTTCTTCCCAGCTGTTATCAGGCAACTGAATCGTCCTACCACAACCAGATAGCAGTGCTGAACTACTGTCTACCTCTTTGATGACCCTCGGTCTATCTTTGATCGGACTTTGCTGGCTTTACCTTGCACTAAACGCTATTCCCTTATCATGTATCTATGCACTGTAAATGGATTGATTGTAATCATGCATTGTGTTTCTGCTAACACAACATGTGTTACCACGTTACAAAAAGCTTTTCACTGTACTTAGGTACACGTAACAATAAACTAAACTGAACAGAATAATTCAAATGTGTAGAATGATTAAATCTCTAATGACTTCATTAGACTTAGGCTTAAAGATGTCTGGAAACTGCCTGATTTAAGGTCATAAGTCACAGGAGCAGAATTAGGTCATTCGGCCCATCAAGTCTACTCTGCCATTCAATCATGGCTGATCTATCTCTCCCTCCTAACCCCATTCTCCTGCCTTCTCCCCTGACCCCTGCAACATTCTGAGACAGCTCAGGCAGGTCATCTGACCTCTGGCTTGATGGCAAATGTGAGTTGTTGATCAGAGAATTTTGTGGGTTTTGGTTGTGTGAAGAGGTAGAAAGCAGTATTTTGACAAAAATGCCCCGACCCAAGGTAGATCGCCCGGCACGGTGGAGCTGAGATTCCCCCCGATGCAGGAGCTTGATCGCCCCGATGAGGAAGGCCCGATCGCTGGCTACAGGAGACACGATCGTTCCGTCAGCGGAAGGTTAGAGGTCCCCGACCGCTGGAGGACTAAGAAGGGGGAGATTGAACTTTTTTTCGCCTTCCATCATAGCGAAGAAAGCGGAGGAGTCACTGTGGTGGATGTTCATGTTAAAATGTATTTTGTGTGTCCTGTTGCTTTTTATTGTTATGACTGTATGGTAAATGACTTTCCTCGTATGTTGCGAAACATACCTAGCTAATAAAGTATATTATGATTATGAAAATGTTTTTTTTTTAAAGTTTTCTGATACTGTTTAATAAGCAATTGTGAAAAGATTTTTCTTTTGCATTATCAGAATGCAGCCAAAGCAAATGGTATCTGGAACTTGTTTTTACCTCTGGACACTGATCCTGAGGCTAAATATGGAGCTGGGCTGAAAAATCTGGAATATGCTTTCTTCTGTGAGGTTATGGGGAGATCTCTGCTGGCACCAGAGGTATTACTGTTTCATTTGTATCTTTGTAGTAAAGAGTGCGCTCATTTTCCTGTTGCAGTGAACTGACCTTTATTCACACGAGTCTGCTAATTTTGTTAATAACAAATTCTGTTTCACAGATCTTTAACAGTTCTGCACCAGATACAGGGAATATGGAGATACTGGTGAAATATGGAACGGAAGCACAGAAACAGCAATGGCTTCTGCCATTATTGGAGGGGAAAATCAGGTCGTGCTTTGCTATGACTGAACCGCAGGTATGAAAGATATCCTGATCTTTGTCGCTCTGCTCAATTCCAACATTGTTAGAGAAGTCCAAAGTTCATCAGATGTGTATGCTTATAATCCATTGACGGTCATTGACATTATCTGAGTGCTCTTAATCGATATATTGGCTTGTATACACTGGAATTTAGAAGGATGAGAGGGGATCTTATCGAAACATGTAAGATTATTAAGGGGTTGGACACTTTAGAGGCAGGAAACATGTTCCCAATGTTGGGGGAGTCCAGAACCAGGGGCCACAGTTTAAGAATAAGGGGTAGGCCATTTAGAACGGAGGTGAGGAAAAACTTTTTCAGTCAGAGGGTTGTAAATCTGTGGAATTCTCTGCCTCAGAAGGCAGTGGAGGCCAATTCTCTGAATGCATTCAAGAGGAAGATGGCGGCGCTGCCCTAGCAGCTGCGGCTTACCTGCAGTCCATTTGTCTTTGTGTTTTTGTTGTTTTTGTTGTCTTAATTGTAGTTGTGATGTTGTGTTTTTGTGTTGTGTACTATGTGTGGGTGTGGGGGGGGAGGGGGGGAACTGTAACATTGTAAATATGTATCCCTTCCGAACGGAGACCCGACCTTTGTTTTCTGGGCCGTGTCTCCGTTCCTGCTGCGGCCTACCATCGGCCCAACTCCTGGAGCTGGCGGCCTCCAGGGCTCTGGTTCGCAGAGCCCGCGGACCAGACTCACCATCAGCGGAGCCGGCCGTTCTCGGAGGCTGCGGGAGCGGCTGCGACTCGCCTTAGGCTCGGGCCGCGTGGATGCTGACATCGGGAGCTCCGGCAGCGGCAGCGTGTTCGCCCGCCCCGGATTGCGGGGCTTGGGTCGGCCCGCCGCGGATATTTCACCGTCCGGCGCGGCCTGAAATAGGCCACGGAATTTTCTCTGCTCGGCGGGGGCTTCAATGTCGGGAGCCCCGACCGCCCCGACTTGCAGCGGGGCTTGGGTCGGCCCGTTGCGGACATTTCACCGTCCGGCGCAGCCTGGAACATGGCAACGACAACAGCCTGACCGCAGGAGAAGACGGCAGGGGAAGAGAAAAAGACATTCTGGCCTTCCATCACAGTGAGGAGGGGACTGGAGGAGACTCACTGTGATGGATGTTTCTTTTTGGGGGGTTTTGTGTTGGTTGGGGTTGTGTAATTTGCTTATTTTATTGCTCTTATTGTTGGACTGTGGGTGACGAAATTTCGTCCAAAAAACTTGTTTTTTGGATGACAAATAAAGATATCTTGAATCTTGAATCTTGAATCTTGAAGAGAGAGCTAGATAGAGCTCTTAAGGATGGCGGAGTCAGGGGGTATGGGGAGAAGGCAGGAACGGGGTACTGATTGAGAATGATCAGCCATGATCAAATTGAATGGTGGTGCTGGCTCGAAGGGCCAAATGGCCTACTCCCGCACATATTGTCTATATTCTCTTTGCTTGTTGAAAGGAATCCATAACAAGAATACAATCAGATATAAATGCATTGGAATCAGTTGGTAGGTATTGAGGTATGTGAAGACCTCAAGAATTAATTGAATATGCTTTCAATGGGATGATGCATTAAGATGGTGAACAAAGGGTTATGGGGAGAAGGCAGGAGAATGGGGTTGAGAGGGAAAGATGGATCAGCCATGATAGAATGTTAGAGTAGACTTGATGGGACAAATGGCCTAATTCTGCTCCTATAACTTATGAACATTGAATCAATGCTGGCTCTCAGAACATTCGTTTCAGTACACTTATTTCCAGGTAAGATGTCCATCAACTTAACCCCCGATCCTCTTATCACCTACCTTTCAGAAGGGGCCATTTGCAGTAGCCACTTAACCCACCAGCAAGTCTTTGAGATGCGGGGCAAAACAAGAGCGCCCAAGTGAAACAAAGGATGTCAGCGAAACAACGTGCAAACTCCACACAGAATTCGCACCCAGTATTTTCCCCTGATTACCTTAACCCTGTGTCCGCTGGTTAAAATCATTCTCACCATCTGCTTGGTCAAAATGACTTTTGTTGGTCAGGATTCCAGCAACCCAATAGTGTCAGTACACCTGTGTTAAGAGAAGAATTACCATCTTGGTGACATATTCAAAATACTGGTGCTTTTGAAACTATTGTCCTGTAAGGATCCACAATGGGTGGGGCGTCACAGTTGTGCAGCGGTAGAGTTGCTGCCTCAAAGCACCAGAGACCTGGGTTCAAGCCTGACCACGGGTGCGGTCTGTCCAGAGTTTCTACGTTCTCCCTGTAACTGCGTGTGTTTTCTCTACATGCACCAGTTTCCTCCCACACTTCAAAGACGTACAGGTTAATAGGCAAATTGCCTTTTGTAAATTGTCCTTAGTTTGTAGGATAGACATAGTGTATGGCTGATCGCTGATCGACACGGACTTGGTGAACTGAAGGGCCAGTTTCCACATAGAGTGATAAAGTGACACTGTGTGGAAACAGGCCCTTCGGCCCAACTTGCATGCACGGGCCAACATGTCCCAGCTACACTTGTCCCACCTGCTAGCATTGGTCCATAACCCTTCAAGCCTGTCCTATCCATGTACCTGTCTAACTGCTTGTTAAATGTTTCGAAAGACCCTGCCTCAACTACCTCCTCCTCTGGCAGCTTGTTCCATACATCCACCACCCTTTGTGTGATAAAGTTACCCCTCCGATTCCTATTAAATCTTTTCTCCTTCACCTTAAACCTATGTCCTCTGGTCCTCGATTCACCTACTCTGGGCAAGAGATTCTGTGCATCTACCCGATCTTTTCCTCTCATGATCTTATACACCTCTATAAGAACACCCCTCATCCTCCTGCGCTCCAAGGAATAGACTTGTATCTCTAACCTAAATCAAACTAAACTAAAGATTTTGGGGAAGAGTCTTTTTTATTAAAATAGACTGCATTGTGATTTTTGTTTTGTATTAAAGACTCCGTTAACTTGTTCATAGATCCTGATCGTCATCTTGCCTCATATTTTCAGAGGTTTCAGATTAATTTGCCTCGCCTTCCCTTGAATCATGCAGGTTGCCTCTTCCGATGCCACAAATATTGAAGCCTCAATTGTTGAGGAGGGCGACTTCTATATTCTCAATGGCCATAAGTGGTGGACATCGGGTAAGGAAAATGCACAATGTGATAAAATGGGAAAGAGTGGGATGGTTCCCTCTCAAACCAGTCCTGAATGGGATGTGTGCTTGGCGATAACCCAGAAAAGGTTTAAATTAGGAGGACATTCCCAGCGATGCAGTTGATTCTGGTGTGGCTGATAAGTCAAATGAAGCTGTGCTAGAACATTTTCTTGTTTGTTGGTTATATGGATAATCTAGAAATTGCCGTACATGTGTCTTATTCATATTGGATTTGAAAATATGACGCATTCAAATGATCAGTTGCTAACTTGGGCGGCACAGTAGCGCAGTGGTACATTTGCTGCCTTACAGTGCCAAAGACGCATGCAGTCTGTATGGAGTTTGCATGTTCTCTCTGTGACTACATGGGTTTTTTCTCCAGGTGTACCAGTTTCCTCCCACATTCCAAAGATGTGCAGGTTAATTGGCTTCTGTAAATTGTCCCGAGAGTGTAGAATGGAACTGGTGTATGGGGTGTTGGTCGGCACAGACTCGGTGGCCCGAAATTAAGCCCATTCCTCCCTCTGCCAGTGATTGTGGTTTCAATTGGATTTTCGTATGCCCAATACTTTGCATTTTTAGTTCTCACTGAAAATGTTTCTCCAAATGAATTAATGATAGAATATCATTAATTCACGCGTTTTTTTACTTTCATTGACTGCCAAATTTATAATGCTTCATCATCTGTCAAGTCTGTTACTTTCCCCATCTTCCCAACTTTTATCAAAGTCCAGCAGTTTTACATTTTGTAATAATGTTGTTGCTCTTCTCTGCAGTTTTTCTTATTTATAATCTAAATATATATTTTTGTCATTAGCCCAAGTTGAACTCGTGCTCTGACTAACTAAATTATAGAAAGTGAAAACTGAGATAATTAGATATATCCTATTTCTGAAATATATCATTTTAGAGGAAATATCATAACTGTCTTTTTTATGTACTGTACATTCTACTCTAGGTCTCCCATTTTCTTCGGTGCTCTTTGAATTTCTATTTTATATCTATTAGCCTCCATGGCATGTTATTATAATTGTTTACACGTTGTATAAAAAGGTTCTAATTGTTTTTAATTTATTTTTTACTTTTATAAGCCTACATTATATCCCCTTGACTTAGAAAATTAATTTTTTTAGTTTAGAGATACAGCATTTTTAGTTTAGAGATACAGCATAGAAACAGATCCTTTGGCTCACTGAGTCCACACCGACCATCGATCACCCATTCACACTAATTCACACATTCGCATCCTACACACTAGTGAAATTTACACTCGCCAATTAACCTACAAACTTGTATGTCTTTGGAATGTGGGAGGAAGCCGGAGCCGAAAAAAACCCCACGCAGTCTCGGGGAGAACGTACAAACTCCGCACAGACATCTCCCGTAGTCAGGATCGAACCTGGTCTCTGGCGCTGTAATTTTTGAGATACCTTTTCTTTGCCATGCATGAAATTTGTAGCAAAAATAGACACAAAATCCTGGAGTCACTTAGCGGGACAGGCAGCATCTCTGCAGAAAATGGATAGGTTATGTTTTGGGTTGGGACCCTTCTTCAGACTGGTTAGCATGCAACAAAAGCTTTTCACTGTACGTCGGTGCACGTGACAATAAACTAAATTAATTTGTCGCATTCATTTCTATTTTTCAACCGTAGACTTCAAGCTTAAGTTTTACAGATCTTTTCTTGTAGATCATGGTATATTTTCAGTTATGTAATCAGATCTACAATAACATTCTCAGGGTATTAAAACTGAATTATCATGCTACACAATCTATCTGTGATACCAACAAACATCGTGAATTTACCGTCCTTGCGGTGATAGCCATTGTTCCTCTATGTATCTTAACAGGTGCAATGGATCCTCGCTGTAAACTCTGTGTATTTATGGGGAAGACTGATCCACAAGCTAGTACACACAAACAGCAGTCCATGGTTCTGGTTTCAATGGATACTCCAGGGATTAAAGTTATCCGACCCTTATCTGTTTATGGAATGGAAGATCCTCCAGGTAAGGCAAGCTGTTATTGGAGATTCATCTTGGTTTAATTTAGATAACTGTGGAACTGGTTAAACAACGAGGGGTCTTTAAAACCTTTTGACCAAGCAGATGGGAGTAAGGTTTATTAAGCAGAAAACAGTGGGGTGAATTATTTATACACAGTGAATTATTATGATCTGGGTTGTTCCATTTCAAAGGAAAGAAGGTTCTTCGGCATTTTCTTCAAATTTTTTACATGAAAAAGAAAGAAATGTAGTAGGATCATGGGACTAATTGGGGAGCTCTTTTAATCAGAATAAGCAAGATGGACCAAATCACCACTTCCTACACTGTGGTTGGTAAGCACATAAGTAGACTCGATGGGCTGAATGACCTGATTCTGCTCTGATGACATGAACGTAAGCCAAGTTTCTGGCCTGTGTAGAGGGTTGGGAAAAATAGCAAATATGCAGTTGTAAACAAAGGAAGGTGCAATTATCAAAATTAGGTCAAAAGAGGGGTGGCTCCAATTATGATTGATTAGTTTCGAGATACAGCGTGGAAACAGGCCTGTCGGCCCACTGAGTCCGCGCCAACCAGCAATCTCCGTACATTAACACTATCTTACACATTAGGGACAATTTACAATCTTCACCAAAGCCAAATAACCAACCAAACTGTGTCTTGGGAGTGTAGGAGGAAACCGGAGCACCAGAAGAAAACCCACGTGGTCACGGGGAGAACGTAAATACTCCGTACAGATAGCACCCATAGTCAGGATCGAACCTGGGTCTCAGGCGCTGTAAGGCAGCAACTCTACCGGTGCGCCACCATGCTGCCTATATTTGATGATAAAAGCTAATTTGTTGTTTTGCTCCAGGTGGTCATAGTGAACTTATATTTGAAAATGTACGAGTGCCGAAAGAGAACATTCTTCTGGGGCCCGGCCAAGGCTTTGAAATCGCCCAAGGTAGACTGGGGCCAGGAAGAATACATCACTGCATGCGACTCATCGGCAATGCTGATCGGGCGTTGGAACTGATGAAGGAGAGGGTGAGTATCTGACAGAGAGAAATTGACCACTAATATTTATTCACAAAAAGCTGGAGTAACTCAGCAGGTCAGGCAGCATCTCGGGAGAGAAGGAATGGGTGACGTTTCGGGTCGAGACCCTTCTTCAGACTGTGGTTGGTAAGTACATAAGTAGACTCGATGGGCTGAATGACCTGATTCTGCTCCGATGACATGAACGTAAGCCAAGTTTCTGGCCTGTGTAGAGGGTTGGGAAAAAAACTCACACCTATGCTGTTACGGCTCTTGAATTTGTATGAATAAATAATCCACGTCACATCAGACTACAGTGCATTGAATCTCGGGGGGCTGGTTATTCCTAGGATACAAACATTGGTGTAATATTTGTTTGGTTTATAATGTCCACCTGGAATTAGCAGTATTATCCTCACGAAACATGCATTAGACCATGTGAGAACGGTCTAATTCTTAGATGCCAAAGGAGATCTAACTATCTAGTAATGCTTTAAGTTGTACATCTCTCCCACCATTCTCAAACCACATGAGGTATATGGAATGAGCTGCCGGAGGAAATAGTTGAGGCAGGCACAATAACAAAAGGTAGGACCACTGTAGATGGGGCATCTTGGTCGGCATGGGCAAGTTGGGCCGAAGGGCCTGTTTCTGTGTTGCATGATTCTGTGACACATCCTCCAACCTATCATGGGCCCACACCCATGGTGTGGAAGGGTCTCGACCCGAAACGTCACCCATTCCTTCTCTCCCGAGATGCTGCCTGACCTGCTGAGTTACTCCAGCTTTTTGTGAATAAATCGATTTGTACCAGCATCTGCAGTTATTTTCTTATACTCTTTGACCACTAATATAACTTCTGTCAGATCTAGTCCAGGTATTGTTGTTTAGACAGACCTGTTTTATGTACAAACCCAAAGCCCATGTTACTTGTTGAAATTGGTTGTATTCTGAAAAGGCTTCATGGTGTGAAATGTTTAGAGATGTCTTAACAATATCAAACAATTTATAAATTATATATTTTTTGAATTAGTATGTCATGCTGCAGTAATATCTAAGTGCTTATGTACAGTGATATTTGTACTGAACTGTCTAGAAAAATAAATTTCACTGTACCTCAATGCATGTGACAAATAAAGTCCCCTTGTAACCATTACACATAACACCACTAAGGTATTCCATTCGATAGCTGCAACTGCTCAATGTATCGGCCTAATCTCTTTGCTGGTACTGTCTAATTCTGTAAAACGGGAATGCAATTATGTAGGGAAAATTGTTAACTTGTTTTCTAACTTCCCACTATCTGTACGTAGGTAAAGGCAAGAGTAGCCTTTGGAAAGCCATTAGCTGAGCAGGGCACGATCAAGGCTGACATTGCCAACTCCAGGGTTGAGATTGAGCAAACACGGTTGCTGGTGCTCAAAGCTGCCCATCTGATGGATACTGTGGGAAACAAGGTAAAGACTCACTGAGCATGATCTATTTGTACCTCCGATTTAAAAACTGGCAAAATTTGATATATCTTATACTCATTCCCTCTCACCTCAAACCTATGCCCTCTTGATTGCCCTACTCTGGGTAAAAGACTCGGTGCATTCACCCTATAAATTCATGTGCTCTGCAAACCGGTCACCCAATCAAGCTACATCGTACACATTGTAGTTCACTAGACTGAAAGAAGTGCCAGCAATTCACTTCATTTGAACTCTTGGCACTTGCACATTGGTGTCCTTGATGCCACTTATTTTGTCAGTATGCTCACACCTATGCTGTTACGGCTCTTGAATTTGTATGAATAAATAATCCACGTCACATCAGACTACAGTGCATTGAATCTCGGGGGGCTGGTTATTCCTAGGATACAAACATTGGTGTAATATTTGTTTAGTTTATAATGTCCACCTGGAATTAGCAGTATTATCCTCACGAAACATGCATTAGACCATGTGAGAACGGTCTAATTCTTAGATGCCAAAGGAGATCTAACTATCTAGTAATGCTTTAAGTTGTACATCTCTCCCACCATTCTCAAACCACATGAGGTATATGGAATGAGCTGCCGGAGGAAATAGTTGAGGCAGGCACAATAACAAAAGGTAGGACCACTGTAGATGGGGCATCTTGGTCGGCATGGGCAAGTTGGGCCGAAGGGCCTGTTTCTGTGTTGCATGATTCTGTGACACATCCTCCAACCTATCATGGGCCCACACCACCAATGCGTTACGATAACAGCTTAATCACAAATAATAACAGGTCATTATTACGGTGGCGCAGCGGTAGAGTTGCTGCCTTACAGCAAATGCAGCGCCGGAGACTCGGGTTTGATCCTGACTACGGGCACCGTCTGTCCGGAGTTTGTACGTTCTCCCCGTGACCTGCGTGGGTTTTCTCCGAGATCTTCGGTTTCCTCCCACACTCCAAGGACGTACAGGTATGTAGGTTAATTGGCTGGGCAAATGTAAAAATTGTCCCTAGTGGGTGTAGGATAGTGTTAGTGTGCGGGGATCGCTGGGCGGCGCGGACCCGATGGGCCAAAGGGCCTGTTTCTGCGCTGTATCTCTAAAAAAAAAATGAAGAAAACAAATATTTAAGTTATTGCTGCTTCTTAATGGATTATAGATGGAATATTGGTGCATTATCAACCAGGCTAGTTTTCTGCTTTACTAATAGCTTTGTATATTGCAGCTAATATTCTCATGTGTTTATAATTCAATAGTTTATGAATTTTGTTTTGAACAATGCAGGAAGCAGCTTCTGCGATCTCAATGATTAAATTGGTGACACCAAGCATGGCGTTACGTGTTATTGACCGTGCCATCCAGGTGAGTGCAGCTTGTGTGTAAATAAAGAATGAATTGTGTTTCCAATCTTTCATTTAAGCTGTAGCACTATTGGATCTAAACCAGGCCTATCGAAAATAATTTTCCTTTTTGTTTCTACCTGGATTATTGTCAATGTTTTCCATGCTGAAATGCCTGCGTAAACTATAGGATAGAAACTATTCTCGACAAAATCTCATTGCAGGTAGCCTTGTAAAGGTCATCACGCCGATAGCATATGATTCGTAAGACTTTGGAAATCCTTAATCTCCTGCATAAAACTAGCCTGGTAGGGAATTTCTTCCCTCTTTTGTGTAAAGTATCAGAGGTTTATGTGGTGGACCAACCATGGCACTTCCTCTGAAGCAGATGGAAATCATTAAAATTGAAGTTTTAATTAAGAAACCTCAGGCAATGTCGAAGTTGAAGATTTGCATTTCAGGTTCCCATTCTAGGATCATACTTGATTGATGCAGAGATGCCATAATAAAGCTGTGAGACTCTCTTCTATCCAGTTAAATTCAGATTTCATAGTTTAGAGATACAGAGTGAAAACATGCCCTTTGACCCACCAAGTCCACATCAACCATTGAGCGCCTGAACACTAGTTCTATGCTCTCCCACTTTTGCATCCTACACGCTGAGAGCAAGTTTACAGAAGCCAATTAACCTACACCCCCACACATCTTTAGAATGTGGGAGGAAACTGGAGCATTCAGACGAAACCTACGCAGTCACAGGGAGAATGTACAAACTCCGTACTGACAGCACCCGTAGTCAGGATCGAACCCGGGTCTCTGGCGCTGCAAGGCAGCAACTCTACCGCTGCCCCTGTGCTGCCACTTGTGGTTATTGAGTGAGTTGTTGGGTAGCATCTTTTAACGTTAGAGTATTTCCATATTGAGAGGTGTGAGGAGAGGGATAGCTCGATTATTAAATCCAACGTAAGCACACCCAATTAGAGGATAACTTGCTTATCTGTTCATATGATTTACTCCTGTTCCCTTCACTAGTTTCCCAGCTTAGTTCCTCACCATCACCATGGGCAGCACAGTTGCGCAACAGTAGAGCAGTTGCCTTACGGCACCATAGAACCAAGTTTGATCCTGACTATGGGTGCTGCCCATATGGAATATGTACGTTCTCCCTGTGACTGCCTGTGCTTTCTCTGGGTGCTCCAGTTTCTTTCCACATGCCAAAGACGTGGGTTTGTAGATGAATTGGCTTCGGTAAAATTAACCATAGCGTATAGGATAGTGGTAGTGTATGGAGATTGCTGGTTAGCACGGTCTCGGTGGGCTGCAGGTTTTGTTTCCACGCTGTATCTCTAAAGTCTAAAATCATCCCACTCTTGTGTTTGCCAACTCTTTATTTCTTTACTTTTCAGGCATTTGGAGCAGCTGGCCTCAGTGAAGACTACCCTTTAGCTCAGTTTTTTGGAATAGCACGCTCATTGCGACTTGCTGATGGTCCAGATGAGGTTCATAGAAATTTTGTTGCCAAGCTTGAATTGAAACAAAGAGACTCCACAAAGAACAGCTGATTACTGGGGCTGAACAGAACATTTGCTTGTGTGTTTTTTAAGCCTGTAAATTACTGAAATAAAATTACAATCATGTCTGTGAAATACTTTGGATTTTCAATAACGCTAATTGTCTTGTAATCCTGCAATACTTTATTCTTTCATAGATCCATACAGCATGGAAACAGTTCATTCAGCCCAACGTGCCTACATCGACCAAGATGCCCCATCTACACTAGTATTTGGCCCATATCCATCTAAACCTTTCCAATCCATGTACCTGTCTAAATGTTGCTATTGCATCTGCCTCAACTACCTCCTCTGGCAGCTCGTTCCGTAAACCCACCATCCCCTGTATGGAAAAGGTTGCCCCTCGGGTTTCTATTAAACCTTTCACCTGTCACTTAATAGCTTTGGTTTTTGATTCCCCTACTCTGGGTAAAAGACTCTGTGCATCAATCCTCTCTATTCCTTTCATCAAATTTAGGTAAGAAAAATCTACAAGTGGATTGCTACTATTTTTTCACCCTGCTGTGAGGAAGCCACTTTGTAACATGGAGTATCAAGATGATGGTTCAGCAAAGTTAACTGAAGGGTAAAGTATGAACTGGTTATGTTGTAATTCGCCTGGTTGAATTGACGAGATTACTGAATCATTGGGTGAATGATAGCACGTGAGATAGGAAAGATTGAGGAATATCGGGCAAACACTGGCAATCGGAATTACCTTAGATGGAGAATCTTGGTCGTCATGGACGAGTTGGGCCGAGGGGCCTGCTTTCCATCTTTCAATAGACAATAGACGCAGGAGTAGGCCATTCGGCCCTTCGAGCCAGCACCGCCATTCAATGTGATCATGGCTGATTATTCTCAATCAGTACCCCGTTCCTGCTTTCTCCACATACCCCCTGACTCCGCTATCCTTAAGAGTCTATTTCATGACTCTCACTGATTTATTTTCCAATGTTTAAGCAACATTTAGACAGGTATATGGATAGGACATGTTTAGAAGGAAATGGGCCAAAAGCAGGCTGGTGGGACTAGTGTAGATGAGACATGTTGGTCATTGTGGGCAAGTTGAGCCTTAGGGCGTGTTTCTACATTGTATCACTCTATGGCTGTGTCCACCACAAAGTCATCCAAAATCAGTATAGATTTTTAGAAAGATTGAAACATGATTATTAAAATATTTGCTGTTTTCAGTGCATTTCATTGTGTCACGATTTGTTCTTGTCTTCAATGCATTAACGGCACACAAAGGAACAAGGGATGAAAGGTTAAATTCAAGGCTGCAAAATATCTTTAGAAGTAAATAATTTTAGATCTTGACACAAGTTTTCATTTAGGGTAGCGCAGCTGATAGACCTGCTGCCTCACGGAGCCAGAAACCTAGTTCGATTTTAGGCGGTGTCTGTGGAGTTTGCATGTCCTCCACGTGCTTTGTGGTATTGCCTATCCCTATCCCTCCTCCCTCAACTCTGTCTAGGGACCCCGGCAGCCCTTTCAGGTAAGGCAGAGGTTTACTTGCACTTCCTCCAACCTCATCTACTGGATCCGCTGTTTTTGGTGTGGACTCCTATGGGCGAAACCTAAGGTCGATTGGACGATCGTTTTGCTGAACACCATTGCTCAGTCCACCTTGGTCTACACGATCTCCTGGTTGCCATTGCACCATTGTGGGCTCCACGTTTCCTTGATCTTTGCTGGCTTTGATAACTCATTTTGCATTCCTTTCATTCATTATATTTGTCCTGTGTACCTCTTCGTGGTTCTAGCTTCCCTCGCCCCTGACTCTCAGTCTGAAAGGGTCTTGACCCTAAACATCACCTATTCCATGTTCTCCAGAGATGCTGCCGGACCCACTGAGTTACTCCAGCATTTTGTGTCTATCTTCAATGGAAGTGGGGGTTGATTGACTACAACTCCCAACGTGCCTTGCCGGTTTTTACCGGATGTTGTGTGACGCACGCAGACGTTAATACCCCCGCGGCCCGGATGTCAGGCCCTTTTTAGAGCGAAGGTAAGAATGGTGGCATTTACCGCGAAGGGAGAGGGTTGAATATCGGGCTCCATCGGCGCTGGGGGGATTTGTTAACACCAAATAACGCACGAAAAGCACATCCCGAGGTGTCATCGGTTGGGATCAGCCGATATTTGTGGTGGATGCCGATTTAAGTTGCCGTTTGTGCGGCGTTTTGTTGGAGGAGTCCGGCGGGACCCGAGGAGAGGCGGCGTAATGCCGGTTCTGGGCTTGAGACTGAGCTGGATAGCGGCACGGAGACGGTGGAAGCCGGATCACCTTTATATATAACAAAGAGGGGGAAGATTTGGCGGGGAGTAGATGTAGCCAGGGGCCGACCGTCTACATTGGGTTCGTTGGAGCTACAGCTTCGGCCTGGCCTTCCTGTTAATTATCCCAGTGATTGTCATGGGTTAACTAGAACATAACTGTCCCTGGTCCTTTATCTTTTATTATATTTTAATGGCCATGGAACCAGTTTATCCAAATTAATTGTCTATAAATACATTTTGTTGCTTCTTAGATTCTGAAATACTCGGTTCAGTTTCTATACTGAATAATCAATGGTTATTACCCATCAATGGTTAATCCCACTGCTGGACTGGCCACACCTTCCCATCTCTACCCCTTTCTGCGTTCCGCAGAGACCGTTCCCTCCGCAACTCCCTGGTTAACTCGCCCCTTCCCACCCAAACGACCCCCTCCCCATGTGCTTTCCCCTGCAACCACAGGAGATGCGACACCTGTCCCTTTACCTCCCCCATCGACTCCATCCAAGGACCCAATCAATCTTTCCAGGTGAGGCAGAGGTTCACTTACACTGTATCCGCTGTTCCAGGTGTCAACATCTGTACATCGGCGAGACCAGGCGCAGGCTCGGAGATTGTTTCGCTGAACACCTCCGCTCAGTCCGCCTTAACCTACCTGATCTCCCGGTGGCTCAGCACTTCAACTCCCACTCTCAATCTGACCTTTCTGTACTGTGGCTACTCCGTTGTCAGAGTGAGGCCCAGCGCAAATTGGAGAAACAGCACCGCGTATTTCGCTTGGATAGCTTACACCCCAGCGGTATGAACATTGACTTCTCTAACTTCAAATAGCCCTTGCTTTCCCTCTCTCCATCCCCTCCCCTTCCCAGTTCTCCCACCAGTCTTACTGTCCCCGACTACATTCCATCTTTGCCCGCCCACTCCCCTGACATCACTCCGAAGAAGGGTCTCGACCTGAAACGTCACCCATTCCTTCTCCATTGATGCTGCCTGACCCGCTGAGTTACTCCAGTATTTTGTGTTCAGCAGTAAATTGTTTTTTTTCAATTGTGGAGCGTGTTGTAATATGTTTAATTTTAAATGTCCAGGGTCTTTTAACGTGTTGGTATTATTTTAACGAATTGGGCTGCAATTTGCATGTTGTAACCTAAATTCCCAGCATTGCCCTGGTCTAGTTGATTTACGAGTGGGATGGCAGCCCACGTCACTTTTGTTTCATTTCATGCACTTGCGTACCTGTACTAAAACCCAATATCTTTTTGGCAGATGGCAGGGGAAACAAAGGAACAGGCAGCGGTGGAGAAGAAAGAACCAATGGCAGAAGAAAAAAAGGAACCGAAGATAGGACAGCGCCATTGCAGCCGCAACCCAGTGTTGGCCCGGGGCATTGGCAGATATTCCCGCTCTGCCATGTTTGCCAGAAGAGCCATGTACAAGCGCAAATATTATGCTCCTGTAACCAAGGTGAGCAAAAGGATCTGAAGGTGCTCTGGAAGTTTGTGTTTTACGGTGTAATCTACAATCTAGTACATATTGTTTTTAGGAACCCAAAGGATATTGTGTGTACATTGTTGTTATAACTGGTTTTGAGCATCCAATTCTGTACACCTGTTTTTCTTTGAATCTTGTGCGAATAAAATTAAAGCCCTGTCTCATTCCTTTTTCAGATTGAGAAGAAGTTGAAGGAAAAGAAGCTCTTTACCGTCACCAAGCCTGTTGGGGGAGACAAGAATGGTGGTAGCCGTGTGGTCAAAATCCGCAAGATGGTAACAAAACCCTTTTCTGTTTTGATATTTGAAAACAGAAATCCATTCCACTGTGCCAAAGTATGATAAAAAAATCTTGGCACATTGGAACAGGAGGGCCACCACTTTGTTCATTTTGTTTCAAGTCAATAGACAATAGGTGCAGGAGTAGGCCATTCAGCCCTTCGAGCCAGCGCCGCCATTCAATGCGATCATGGCTGATCACTCTCAATCAGTACCCCGTTCCTGCCTTCTCCCCATACCCCCTCACTCCGCTATCCTTAAGAGCTCTATCCAGCTCTCTCTTGAAAGCATCCAACGAACTGGCCTCCACTGCCTTCTGAGGCAGAGAATTCCACACCTTCACCACTCTCTGACTGAAAAAGTTCTTCCTCATCTCCGTTCTAAATGGCCTACCCCTTATTCTTAAACTGTGGCCCCTTGTTCTGGACTCCCCCAACATTGGGAACATGTTTCCTGCCTCTAATGTGTCCAATCCCCTAATTATCTTATATGTTTCAATAAGATCCCCCCCTCATTCTTCTAAATTCCAGTGTATACAAGCCTAATTGCTCCAGCCTTTCAACATACGACAGTCCCGCCATTCCGGGAATTAACCTAGTGAACCTACATGTTAAGTTGAGACCCTTGTATGATACTTTGTTTTATTTTGCAGCACTCTTGGTGATTTTCTTTCCCCTAAGGGAGATGTGGTAATGGCTAGTATTAGAATTGCCCGATTTCCATAAGACATAGGAGCAGAATTAGGCCATTCGTCCCATCAGGTCTGCGCCACCATTTGATCATGGCTTATCTATTCTTCGCCATGAACTCCATCCTCCTGCCTTCTCCCCGTAACCTTCAATGTCCATACCAATTGAGAACCCATCCATCACTGTTTTAAAAATACTGAATGCCTTGGCCTCCACAGCCTTCTTTGGCAATGAATTCCACAGATTCGCCGCCTCTGGCTAAAGAAATTCCTCCTCATCTCCATTCCAAGATTTGTCTTTTTATTCTGAAGCTGTGCCCTCTGGTCCTAGACTCTCCCACGACTGGAACATCCTCTCTACATCCACTCCACCGAGGCCTTTCATTATTTGAGTTAATATTTCTTGGAGTTCTGATTTAAAATAGCTAATTCTGAAGGGTTGTGGAACAAAATGATATGTTAGCAGCGTTCTTGTTTCAACCTTCAAACTGCCAAGTTTTGCAATGATTTAGCTTCAATTCATAGTCTCTTACCTTTACTTATCCCCCCCATCCCCAAGCTCTGACAATGGTTTTTTGTACATTTCACATGATAAGGGCATGGGCTCTTGCTACTCCTTGTTACTTCACAATCCCTGTGGGTGATGTAGGTCTCTGGGCAGGTAGAATAGAGCTTGGGTGAAATTTTATTGTATTATATTTTATTAATAAACATTATGTGGGACATAAGTACTGTGTAGTCACCTAGAAATTCTGTATGTTTGCCTTGTATCTTTCAGCCACGTTATTACCCCACTGAAGATGTTCCCCGTAAAAGGCTCAGCCATGGTAACAAGCCTTTCAGCAAGCATAAAAGACGCTTGCGGAAAACCATCAGCCCAGGAACAATCCTTATCTTGCTGACTGGTCGTCACAGGTGCAAGGTAGAGACTGTGGATTTACCAGTCAATTAAAGTAATTGTAGTCTCGGTGGGAGTGTGTAAGATATATTGGGTTTTGTGGGCAAGTGAAAGCTTTTTTCCATGTGGCATTGGGGGTCATTTTCAAATTTCATTGATGGCCAATGATTTTCATAGAGACTTTTATTTTCACTTTGCAGCGTGTGGTTTTCCTGAAGCAGCTCGATAGCGGTCTGTTGCTGGTCTCAGGTAAATACAATTTCTTCCAGAGCATTATCACCTTAATTTCTTCTGCTGGGGCAATTGATGTTACACCTGGTATGTCTTCCATGCACTCATTCATAATTACAACTTCTTTGCAAACATACAATGGGCTGACTCGTCTAATTCTGCTCCTCTGTCATTCAAAAATGGCAATTTGGAAGGAAATTCACGAGTCTACAAATTAATTTTGCCTTTAAAGGCCATTGTCACAATCGTCTGTATTTCAGTTTTTTTTTTTTACAAAAGTGGTGCAAAAAGACAAACGTATCCAATTAAACTTACCACTACCTATCCTGACCTCTACTTCAGTTGCCAGTTTCAGTTTAAAATACAACATACTATAACAGCATTGGAGACATATTGCTACAAAAAAATATGGATTATTCAGTTGTGCTAACATTAAACTTTAGTTTTTATGTTTCTTTTCCAGATTATTTGTGTTGATTGAGATTGTTTCTGTTTTGTTTTTGCAATAGGCCCCCTGATTCTAAACCGCGTCCCACTGCGAAGGGTTCACCAGAAATTTGTCATTGCGACAACTACAAAGATTGATGTGTCTACCGTGAAAATTCCCAAGCACCTGACTGACTCCTACTTCAAGAGGAAGAGGCTGCGCCGGCCCAAACACCAAGAGGGCGAGATCTTTGACACTGAGAAAGAGGTAACATCACGCCATATTAAAATGCTCCAGCTCGAGTCATAACATATCTTGGTTGTTACTTGAGTCGCTAAAATGGCTTCTCTTTTTTTCCTGGTATTCCAATTTTTCCCAGGCGAGACAATAGGTTGGCTTTTGGTCCAGCCCTGTGCATGGTACCCCGATTTTCCCCTTCCCTGTTCAGTTGGTTGTGGTAAAAGTTTCTCTCTTGTGGTGTATCACAAAATGCTGGAGTAACTCAGCAGGTCAGGCAGCATCTAGGAGAGAAGGAATGGGTGACGTTTCGGGTCAAGATCCTTCTTCAGTCTAAAGAAGGGTTTCGACCCGAAATGTCACCCATTCCTTCTCTCCTAGATGCTGCCTGACCTGCTGAGTTACTCCAGCATTTTGTGATGCCTTCGATTTGTACCAGCATCTGCAATTATTTTCCTACATCTCTTGTGGTGTACATGGTTTGAGGCTTTAACTTGGAGTGTGTCCTGAATCCCATGATGCCCCTCCCATAAGCCGCAGAGCAGTTTTGTTGGATTCTTGCATCTTGCAGAAACGTAATTTCTGGAGCTTTTGCCGATACTATTTTGGAATCACAATCCCTTTAATGATTTGAATCCCATTCATTACTGGATTGGGACAAATAGCACTGCACAGCAAGCTGGAGAATGGGTGGCCATGCGACAGTGCACATCATGTTGCTTTTTGGTTTGTATGAATTGTATCTTCAGGTAAATTACTTGTAGAAAGGGGTTAAATTATTGGGGGAAATCTAGAATTGTAGAAACCAAAGTGGGATGATATATCCTCTACCTCTTCCTGATACCTCTTTATGATTCATGCTGTTGTCATGGCAGTTTAGAAAGCAGTTTAATAGAAAAACAGCAGATGCTGAGAATCTGAAATATAGGCCCATGCTGAAAATACTCGTGGGTAAAGTAGTATCTACGGCGAAATAAGCTGAGTTAACGCATCAGGTCATTGACCTTTTGTCAGAACTGTTTGTATGTGGTAAACCTCTGGTGTTGGATATAATGAAGGCTAGAAGGCATGAATGTATTGCAATCAATCCTGCTCTTGTTATTGCCTGACAATTACAAACAGGAGCTTTTTGTTTTCATTTTTCTTTTTTCTTTTTTTTCATTTTTCTGCTGAAACCCTTGTGGCATTCTGGACTGAACATTTAATGTCTAAAGGTTTGACCAACAGTAGACTGGTGGGGGGGGTTGTAAATTTACGTGGTGCCATTTACAGATGTGGGACTAATCACTCGATTGACAACTAATTAAGTTCTTTCTTGAAGTGTAGTTGCTGTTGTGACATAGGACACACCGCAAACAGCAATCTGGTCCTAGCTGGATAATTTGTGTCAGTGACGTCAATTGAAAGGTGAATTTTGACCAGACTCTAGCAACAATGTTCAGACTTGCTCTTCAAACTGGTCCCTTGTGATCTTGCACGCCCCGAGGGGGAAAAAACAAGACTCCTGATTTCAACATCACATTTTCAGAACTATATTGTGTAATCGGTGGTACATTGTATCAAAAGTATGAACTTTAATTTCACTCCAGAGACAAGCACAGAAGTCTAGAACATCGAGGTGCAGTATTGAAAAAGTGCAGTCTGCGAAAGGAAGGCATCATTTGAACCAAATATTAGGCAGAGCTTCAATCCTCAATTTCTTGGACTTGCAAGACCCCATAGTACTGAAGATGTGCAATCTGGCAAAATAAGGCATTATTTGAAAGAAATCTGTCTGCTCTTTCCTAGACTAGGAAAACCCCAGGGCACTATTTTATTAATTATTTGTGACACATTCAGGTGTCCTGGGGTAAATACTATTTTCCACTTTTTTGCTTTGAAAAAATCTAGTGATAAATATACCACTGTGTATGTGGTGGTTAGTTAGTGGCTGTCGTATTTTTTGTGTCAACATTTTTACGCGCTAATTAAGTGTAAAATATTGGACCTTGTGCTTTTTTTGTGAAGTAGGAACATTTTTTTAAAATTTAGATGGATTACAGTTTTATTATTACCCTGTGCTTTGGATAAAGTCATTGTTTTTGTAATTAATCAAGTCAACTACTTTATATGATTCCCACTGAGTGTGCAGGTGCAACTTACACTCTGGCAAAGGTTGACCAATGATTTGCCACATTTGTTTGCTTGCAGTAGCTGTCTTAACCCATTCAGTGGTCTTTTCCATGAGACTTGCTGTAATAGTGTTGACAAACAGCAATGAAACAAAGATTAATCCCAATGTTTGTAAAAGAAGGATTTGAATTTGTGATAAAGTTTGAGTAGTTTTTTTTTCAGATTTAGATTGTATCACAGTCCATTGATCAAAGTTCAACAGATAGAATCATGCAGCACGGAAACAGGTCCTTCAGCCCAATTCATCCATACTGACCAGAATGTCCCATATACCTCTAAAGCTTTCCTATCAATACCCGTACAAATGTATTTTTATGTTACAAATTTGATTTGATAAAAATTATGGTAGCCTTACTGAGTTTTTTTACCTTGCCTCACTTTTGTCCTTTTCTCTCTCCACAGAAGTATCAGTTAACAGAACAGCGGAAGAAAGACCAGAAGGATGTGGACTGCCAGCTCATGTCTGTTATTAAAAAGGTTCCGCAGCTACGTGGTTACCTCCACGCCACGTTCTTTTTGTCTAAGGGGGTTTATCCACATAAATTGGTCTTCTAAGCACGCCATAAAAGATGACATTTATTAAAACTGGTATTCAGTAATTCGATTTGTTTTGCTTCAACTTATTTTATTTAGACTTTATTTACAATTTTTAGAGTTATTTGAGGCATAATTTAATTTTCCACAGCATATTTTCATCATAAAATCTATGGAACTTACAACCATATAAATTGGGAGCGGGAGTAAGCTAAATGATCCTTCAAACATTTAAGATACTATTGCAACCTCAACTCCACATTCCTATTTACCCATGGCAACCGTTCACCGCTTTGCTTACAACAAACTAATCTGGGCCCATCTGAATTTTCATGGGATCTGCTGTCACTATCCTATGAGGAAGAGAGTTCCAAAAACTTGCAAATGAGGAGTAAAAATGTTGACTCGCTTTCCTTTAACAGGTGATTCCTTAAATCGATCTTCTCCCTCAATCTCTGCATCTGCTTCTAAGATGAGGTTTTCCATTCTAGGCACAATCTGCACCTCTTCACTCCTTATCTCACACTTCATCATTTGTCTAACCATCTACCTATCAAAAGATCCTCTCATCTATGTCCACCTATCACTTGCCAGGCTTTGTCTTCCCCCACTTCCAGCTTTCTTCCCCTCACCCCCACTACTCAACCCAAAACATTACCTATTCAGCTTCTCCAGAGATGCTGCCTGGCCTGCTGGTACTTTGTTTCTTTGCTTTTTACCTGATATGCCAAGTGAGAGAAGAGCAGAATTTGAAGCAGAAACTAATTGCAGATTCCCAGAGGAAGCCCACATGGTTACAGGTAAAAGGTGCAAACTTGACAAACTACCAGAGGTTTGGATTGAACCCAGTATCTCTGGGGCTGTGAGACAGCAGCTCTATCAATTGAACTTTACAATGTAAGGTAACTGTCTTTGATAAGTATTTTTAAATAAAGGTCTTTCAGGATTGATTCCAATGGTTTCCCATCGAAGTTTAACTGACCTATCTATATATGTCATCCATTCCTTTTCTAATAGAGCAGCTTTCAGTAATGTGCTAATTGTCTGGCAATGCAAGGACAACCCTCTCAAAAACTGCATTAAGGATACTCACAGAAGTCTTAAAACCAAATGATGTAGATGCAAGGAACAACAGATGTCAGAATCTAGAGCAAACACTAAATGTTTCAAAAGAGAGTTAGATTTAGCTCTTAGGGCTAAAGGAACCAAGGGATATGGGGTACTGATTTTAGAAGATCAGCCATGATCATATTGAATGGCCTACTCCTGCACCTATTTTTCTATGTTGGACATTAAGGAACTGCAGGTGCTGGTTTACAATTAAAAAAGAAGTACTGGAGTAACAACCTGTTAAATGTTTGCAACATTGTCTGGCAGCATCTGTGAAGGGAATGGAAAATGGGTCCCAACCCAAAGTGTTACCTGTATCCCCTCCATAGGTGCTGCCTGACCCCTGAATTACTCCAGCACCTTGTATTTTGCTGGTGTAATGATGCGTTTCACGCCTCCAGCTCTTCAAGCCCCTGCTACTTTCAGTCTGAAGAACGGTCTCGACCTAAAACAGGTGGAACAAGGTGCTGGAGTAGGTAGTTGAGGCAGGTATTATTGCAACCTTTAAGAGACATTTAGACGGATACATGGATAGGATAAGTTTAGATACGGACCAAATGCAGACAGGTCGGACTAGTGTAGATGTTGGTCAATATGGGCAAGTTGGGCCTTTATAACCGAGGCAGAGATTGTAGATTCATGATTAGCATGGGTGTCTGGGGTTATGGGGCGAAGGCAGGAGAATGGCAGAGAATAGATTGGTCATTGATGAATAGCAGAGTAGACTGGTTGGGCAGAATGGCCTAATCCTGCTCCTAGAAATTATGAACTCCAGAGACGGTGTCTGATCAGCTGGGTTACTCCAGCACTTTGTATGTACCTTTGGTATAAACCTGCATCTGCAGTTCTTTGTTTCTACACAGATGGTATGTTTGACATTGCAACATTCTGGTCCAACCTAAGACGACCCTGCGATGAAGATAGACGCAAAATACTGGAGTAACTCCACGGGTCAGGCAGCATCTCTGGAGAGAAGTGATAGGTGACGTTTCTTGAGTCTCGACCCCGAAACGCCACCCATTTCTAGGTTCCTTAATGTCCAACAGAGGATGCTGCCTGAGTTACTCCAGCATTTTGTGTCTTCGGTGAAAACCAGCATCTGCTGGTCCCTACACACTGACTCCAGCTTTTTTTGTGTCTATCTTGGGGTGCAAACCATCCATCACAGAGAATAGACAATAGGTGCAGGAGGAGGCCATTCAGCCCTTCGAGCCAGATCCTTCCTACACAAGACCCTACCTACCATGCCTCGCTGAATTGATTCTACGCTGATATTACAAATGCAAGAGTTGATGCTTTGCTGGAAATGTGAAGGATAAGGAGACGCTGCAATCCGTTGTGCGATGGGCGAGGTTGTGCCCGGGCGGGGGGGGCAGCGACTTTTGACCTCCCCCCGTTGCACCAAGTGCGACGTGTGTGTTGACATGAACAGTCGTCGCCATTTCCGCCGGCGGCGGCCACTTCCGTCGAGGTGGGCAGGACCCGGGGGGGGGGGGGAGGTTGACGGCGCCGCCGCCGCCGCGTTGGAGGTGAGTGACAACATGGAGGATGGGCCCGGCAACGTCGAATTTGAGGGGAGGAGGGGGTCGATAAATATTGGGTACTTTATTGGGGAAACGCTGCGGCCTCCGACCGTCCTTGGGAACTGCTTGCGTGGCCGACAGAAGTTTCCAGACCCGAAAGTCTGAAGAAGGATGATAGAGTAGACACAAACAACTGGAGCGGCACAGCCACACAGGCAGCAACTCCCATCTTCGGAGAGAAGGAATAGGTGACGTTTCGGATCGAGGCCCTTCTTCAGTCTGAAGAATGATCTCGACCCTAAATGTTACCTATTCCTTTTCTCCAGAGATGAGATGCTGCCTGTCCCGCTCGCTGAGACTAGTTACTCCAGCTTTTTGTGTGTCTTATCTTCGGTTTAAACCAACGTCTGCAGTTCCTTCCCGCACAATATTAACCCTATTTTATGTTGCCTGGCCGCTTGACCGTTTGCAACACTCTCTGTTTTATTTCAAGTTTCCCAGCATTTTGTTTTCTTTGATGAAGGTGCGAAGTGGTACTCGGGAGTTTGAGGTTGTTTTTTTAAAAGTCAGTGTTTGGATCTGTTCTTTCAGATAGTTTTGGATAGTGTTAGTGTAAGAAAATAACTGCAGATGCTGGTACAAATCGAAGGTGTTTATTCACAAAATGCTGGAGTAACTCAGCAGGTCAGGCAGCACCTCAGGAGAGATAAAGTCCAGTAAAGTCTGATAAACACTATCCTTGGATAGTGTTAGGATCAGTTTGTATCTGTTCTTTTCACACCGTACTTGTTTTTTGTAACCTTCCATGTCTCGTTTCACTCTCCCCTGACTCAGTCTGAAGAAGGGTTTTGACCCAAAACGTCACCCATTTCTCTCCTGTCCTGCTGAGTTACTCCAGCATTTTGTGTTTATCTTCAGTGTTAGGATGATTGAGTTTCCTTGTGCCCTTCTCTCCCTCTTTAACAATTTTGGGCACCATTGGAAGGATGTACTGGCTCTGGAGAGGGTCCAGAGGAGGTTTACAAGAATCATCCCAGGATTGAGTAGGTTAACCCTTGATGAGCGTTTTGTCGGCACTGGGCCTGTACTCGCTGGAGTTTAAAAGAATGAGGGGAGACCACATTGAAAAGTACAGAATAGTGAAAGTTTTGGGTAGAGTGGATGTGGAGAGGATGTTACCACCAGTGGGAGAGTCTAGGGCTAGATGTCATAGCCTCAAAATCAAAGGACGTTCTTTTAGGAAGGAGATGATGAATTTCTTTAGTCAGTGGGTGGTGAATCTGTGGAATTATTTGCCATCGAAGGCTGCAGAGGCCAATTCAGTGTATATTTTGAAGGCTGTGATAGATAGATTTTTGATTAGTACAGGCGTCAGAGGTTATGGGAAGAAGGCTGGAGAATGGGGTTAGGAGGGCGAGGTAGATCAGCCATGATTGAATGGTGGAGTAGACTTGATGGGCCAAATGGCCTAATTCTATTCCTATCACTTATGACCTTAATTATGGCTAACCATTCTACCAACAATTAGAGAGCAGTCCTGAGCTACTGTCTACCTCATTGGAGATCCTCGGACTATCTTTAATCAGACTTTACTGGACTTTATCTCGCACTAAACGTTATTAATGTATTCCCTTTGTCTAATGTAGTCCCTGCTGTTCCCACCACCCTAGTTTTCTTCCTTCCATAGTGTGTCCAAACCTTGCTAAATTCCTAATACCTGGCGGACGTCACACTGAGGCTAATCCCTTACCATGCTAGGCTCAGATTACGACATCTGACTCATAGCCTTGTGCCAGATGAGAACAGCAGTCAAAACAAGCAAGATTTGCTCTTCTCGACACTCGTGTCTCTGGAGTATGTGTGATTAGGTAATGATAAGCAGTTGGAGATTTTGGGGGGTAAATAGATCATGAATCATTCTTGCAAAAATAATAAAAACTGTAAAATAATTATTATTGCTCTGTATTCAAATATAGGGCGGTCACGGTGGCGCAACATAGAGTTGCTGCCTTACAGCGAATGCAGCACCGGAGACCTGGGTTCGGTCCCGACTACGGGTGCTGTCTGTATGGAGTTTGTACGTTCTCCCCGTGACCTGCATGGGTTTTCTCCGAGACCTTCGGTTTCCTCCCACACTCCAAAGACGTACAGGTTTGTAGGTTAACTGGCTTGGTAAATTAAAAATCGTCCCTAGTGGGTGTAGGATAGTGTTAATGTGCGGGGGATCGCTGGTCGGCGCCGAGGGGCTGCTTCCGCACTGTATCTCTTTAAAAAACACATTTTAAAAATATGATGCTCCGGTGAGACTTGACCTGAAATATTTCGACAGTTTTGTACTGTGGTTTCCCATTACTCCCATGTGGATTATAGTTGGTAACAACACAGCTGGTACTTTGCAGTTTGCTTCAGACTTTGGAAGCCTTGCCTAACGTGTGACCCAGTGATTGGCTTGCTGTTGACGCTGGGTATATGTTACTGTTTTTGTGCATAAACTCACCTGCTGTTCTTCACAAATCCCAATTTGTGACCCGCTGAGTTACTCCAGCATTTTGTGTATATCTATTGTGACATTACAGTTGTACGTGTTTAACATTTTTCATTTCTAGGACTGTTCTTTGCAATTTTTTAAGAGATTTATGCCATTTCTCAACTGCAATTTCTCAGTACAAAAATAACCGCAAGTAGACAGATATTTCACCAGCGTGTCCATGCAAGCCCAGTTCTCAGTGTTACCCATTCTTGTAAAGTACACTGGTAATTATCAGTCTGAAGAAGGGTCTCGACCCGAAACGTCACCCATTCTTTCTCTCCAGAGATGCTGCCTGTCCCATTGAGTTACTCCAGCTTTTTGTGTCTACCTTTGATTTAAATCAGCATCTGCAGTTCTTTCCTACACTGATAATTTTATTCCATACACTAGGGCGGCACAGTGGCGCCCAGTTTCCTCCCACGTTCGAAAGAGATGCAATGTTTGTAGGTTAATTGGCCTCTGACAATTGTTCCTAGTGTGTAGGATAGAACTAGTGTACAGGTGATCGCTGGTTGGCGCAGACTCAGTTGGCCAAAGATCCTGTTTCCACACTGTATCTTGAACCTAAACTAAACAAAATTAAATGAAATATGAATTTTTGATAATCAGTCCACTTACGAATCTTCAATTACAGAATTTAGTTTATTTTTTAGATTGAAATTCAAAAATTATTTTTTTAAAGTTGCGATTACCTATGGGCAGTGTTTGCGTTAGTATTCGGAAAAGAACTGGAAAAAATATACAACTTGGAGCAGATTTTACTCTTCGTTGCTCTAGTTTAGGTTTAAGAATTGGACTGATAGACATTTCCACCACTTGGTGAGTTAATCTTTTTATCTTTTGGATTGCATGAGTAATCCATACTGTGGAATAACTAGCACAAATATGTTCAATATTTGCATCCACCATTATGCAAACAGCATACCTGGATATTACATTCCAAAATGTCATATTTACTTCGGATGCAAAACAGTATTCGTCAAATATATGTATTATAGAACAAGGTGTAGAACAAAGGAACTGCCTATGCTGGTTTACAAAAAATGTCACAAAGTGCTAGAGTAACTCAGCAGGTCAGGCAGTATCATTTCATTTAGTTTAGTTTAGAGATACAGCCCCGGAACAGGCCCTTCCTTCAGCCCACCTAGTCCGCAAGGACATCGATCCCTAAAACATTAACACTATCCTACACGCACTAGGGGTAATTTTACATTTATACCAAGCCGATTAACCGACTAACCTGTACGTCTTTGGAATGTGGGAGGAAATCGAAGACCTCAGAGTAAACCCAAGAGGTCACGGGAGAGCGTACAAACATCGTACAGACAGCACCTGTAGTCGGGATCGAACCAGGTCTCTGGCGCTGTAAGGCAGCAACTCTACCGCTGCGCCACCATGCTGCTCTCCGCCGCCTTCTCCATCTCTGGTGAACAGAGATTCTCTTAAAGAAGGGTCCGATCCCGAATCGTCACCTATCCGTGTTATCTAGAGATGCTGCCTCACCCGCTGAGTTACTTTGCAGTTTGTATCTTTTGTTACCTTAAGGTGCAGGTCATGTTGGCAGTTATGATGCCGATCAGGTCAAGGACTATTTTTGAGTAACACCACAAAAATACCCCAATGTCTTGGATTACATTCACTTTTGGAATAGGTGTAACATTCCCTTTGCCAAATCAATCACAAGAAAAAAGCTTAATCTGTTCAAGCTTCTGGTGCCTTGAAATGGCAGATATTCTCAGTTAACATCCCTCTCAACTTCAAAAATAAACTGCTGAAGAACAAAGGGACTGCCCCTTTTGCCTTTAGAGATAGTGCTTGATGTGCAGAGTTCCTCGAGAAGTTTATTTTTTGCTTTGTTGCTTTTCTTTGTAGTAGCATCTATTATTTCATATTACCTCATTTGAAGTATTAGTGTTACATGTTTAAGATCAAACTTGTGACAAAACCTGGAAACACATAGATCAGGAAAAGGTGCAAAGTGCTGAAGTAACTCAGTGGATCAGGCAGTATCTCTGAAGAATATAGATAGGCAAAGTTTTGGGGTTGGGAGCCTTCTGCAGTTTAAAAAGGGTCCCAACTAGAAACTTCACCTATCCATGTTCTCCAGAGGGGCAACACAATGGCATAGCGTTTAAGTTGCTGCCTTACAGTGTCAGAGACCCAGGTTTGATCCTGAGTGTTGTCTGTACGGAGTTTGTATTTTCTGTGACCGTGTAGGTTTTCTCCAGGTGCTCCGGTTTCCTCCCACACTCCAAAGATGTAGTTTGTAGGCTAATTGGCTTCAGTAAAATTGTAAATTGTCGCTATTGTTTAGTTTATTGTCACGTGTACCGAGGTCCAATGAAAAGCTTTAGTTGCTTGCTAACGAGTCAGCAGAAAGATTATACATGATTACTATCGAGCTGTCCACAGCACACAGATTCATGATGAAGGGAGTAACGTTTAGTGCAAGATAAAGTTCAGTAAATTCCGATTAAAGATAGTCCAAGGGTCTTCAATGCGGTAGATAGTAGCTCAGGACTGCACTCTCGTTGTTGGTAGGACTGATAATAACTGGAAAGCAACTGTCTCTGAAGTGTGTAGGATGGTGCTAGTGAACGGCACGGTAGCGCAGCGGTAGAGTTGCTGCTTTACAGCGAATGCAGCGCCGGAGACTCAGGTTCGACCCTGACTACGGGTGCTGCACTGTAAGGAGTTTGTACGTTCTCCCCGTGACCTGCGTGGGTTTTCTCCGAGATCTTCGGTTTCCTCCCACACTCCAAAGACGTACAGGTATGTAGGTTAATTGGCTGGGTAAATGTAAAAATTGTCCCTAGTGGGTGTAGGATAGTGTTAATGTACGGGGATCGCTGGGCGGCACGGACTTGGAGGGCCGAAAAGGCCTGTTTCCGGCTGTATATATATGATGATATGATATGATGATGAACGGGGTGTGTGCTGGATGGGGTGGTCCCTTTGGGTCGAAGGGCCTGTTTCCATGCTATATCTCAAGTCTGAAGATGCTGCCTCACCCGCCGAGTCACTCCAGCACTTTGTACCTTTTTTGGTAAGCCAGCATCTACAGTTCCTTGGTAGACACCAAATGCTGGAGTAACTCAGCGGGTCAGGCAGCATCTCGGGAGAGAAGGAATGGGTGACGTTTCAGGTCGAGTCCCTTCTTCAAACTGAAGAAGGGTCTCATCCTGAAACGTCATCCATTCCTTCCCTCCCGAGATGCTGCCTGACCCGCTGAGTTACTCCAGCATTTTGTGTCTACCTTCAATTTTAACCAGCATCTGCAGTTTTTTTCCTACACATTCCTCTACAGTTCCTTGTGTGCATAGAACATGAGGTGTAATGGAGACACAAGAAAATCATTACGGCAATCTTGAGTGGATAGAAAACAAAGTTAATACTGAAGATGGGTCCCAACCCGAAACGTTGTCCGTCCATTCCCTCCACAGATGCTGCCTGACCCACTGAGCTTCTCCAACATTTTGTGGTTTGATCAGGAGATTGCACAGCTATACATGAACATGAATTCATTACTAGATTACAATATCTATTTATATAATGTGCTCCTCGCCAAGTGGCCAATTTCTTAGATCAATTAAAACTTGGTCCCACACCATACCGTCACATAGGGGGACCAAAAGTATCCAGAGATAAAGCTTACATTTGTTATTTATTTAAGACATTTACTCGTAAAACATCATGTAGCCCTTGAGCTCTGTTTCACAGATCTGAATTTTAATGGTATAGTTTAGTTTAGCGATCCAGCATGGAAACAGGCCCTTCAGCCCATTGAGTCCACAACTAGTAGGTATACTACTGAGTGAATTTTCAAATTTTCAACACAAAAACAAGTTAATGTAATGTTTTAAAATGTCCTAATTTCAAAATATTGGAAGTGTTGAATTTTTTAGAATGATTTAGTTACGGTATTTCAGTTATGATGTTCATAACATGTGCATTTGTTTAGCATTCTGCTGACATGTTATTTAAAGACTGATGAATGCTTTTGTGGAATCTTTTAGTACAATTGGTGCTTTGTCAGCTTGATGATATCAAGGAATGTATCATGATGTTCAAAGAAGACTTAACTTCTCAATAAATAAGAGCAGAATCGGAAGTCTGTTAGGCAACTGAGATAAAAGAAAATAAATTGGGAATATCAGTATCATTAAGATAGCAAGGTTATACAACAAGAATATTAGACATCATCGTTGGATTGAATGTAAAGCAATCCAAGGAGCAGTCTTGACGATAAAAGGGCATAGATTACGTTGTTAATTGTTAGAGATACAGCATGGAAACAGGCCATTCGACCCACCAAGTCCACGTCGACCATCGGTCACCCATTTACCCCAGTTCTCACTAATTCACACTGTTATCCCATTTTCACACTCCCTAACATTAGGGCCAATTTACAGAGGCCAATTAAGCTACCAATCTTAATTTGGGATGAGGGACGAAACCGGAGCACCCGGATCAAACCCTTGTAATTGGAGGAAACCAGAGCCTCCAGAGGAAACCCACATGAACACAGAGAGAATATACAATTTCCACTCAGACAGCACCCGCAGTCAGGATCGAACCCAATTCTCTGGCGCTGGGCGACATCAGACCTTATTTTATTTTATTAGATTATGCAAAATTATAGAAAAATCTAAAATTTGCACTCCAGTGCTATCTCGGTGATATGTGGTTTTGAGGTGAACCGATTGCTGTTTTTGTAAGAGGGCCGCAGACAGGATTTTCATATCTGCAAAAGACCACGTCAAATGCCATTCAATGGTTTTATGGGTTGTGGTGAAGTCGGTCTGATTAGATGTGCCTTGTGCCCACAAACCTCTGAGTGAAAAAGTTACCCCTATTATTCCTATAAAATCTTTCCCCTTTCACCTGAAACATATGTCCTCTGGTTCTTGATTCCTTTATCCTGGGTAAAAAGACTCTGGACATTTACCCTTTCTATTCCCCTCATGATTTTATGCACCTCTATAAGAATCACATTTCAGTTTTGAGCTGTATGTAAAGATGTCTTTAATAATTACTAATGTGTATATATTTTTGAATTTAGCTTCATTAGCTGCTGCCATGTTAACACGACATGCGTTGGAGAACGTGAAGTATTTTGTTATCCACCAGCCCCAACTGGTTGTGTTTATATTGTGCGTTAGCTCACTGGGTGTCGCATTCTTCAGCCTGGGGATCTACATCCGGTCACATGAAATCTCAAACCCTGATGTGCCTCAGGTAAGCTGGCAAAAAGCAATAAGCAAACACAGTAGAGTTGCAGCCTGACAGGTAGAGTTGTAGCCTTACAGCGCTGAAGACCCGGGTTCGATCCTGACTACGGGTGCTATCTGTATGGAGTTTGTGCGTTCTCCCCGCGATCACGTGGGTTTTCCCCAGGTGCTCCAGGTTCCTCCCACACTCCAAAGAAATGGGAGGAATGTAGGACAATTGGCTTAGGTAAAAATTGTAAATTGTCCCTAGTGTGTAGGATAGCCCTAATGTAGAGGGTGATCACTGGTTGGCATGGACTCAGTGTGCCAAAGGGCCTGTTTCCATGCTGAATCTCAAAATTAACTAAACTCAGTCAATGGGAAATGCACACATTTTTTGTTATACCATATTGGCAATAGGAATCTTGTGTCTAATATGTCCTTCCCCCGCCCGCCCGCCCCCCCCCCCCCCCCCCACCCACTCTCCACTGCTTTTGCTGCACATGAAAATATAAGGGTTAAAGTGTAGAGTTCTTAAATCAGATTCCCTTTGCATTTATGCAGCTGCATGAGATATTTGGGGAGCTTTGTATTATAATTAAAGAACTGATATTTGTTACCAAGATCCTGAATGTATCAGACATTACCACAATTGTTTCCTCCTTTAGTTCCCTTGATGAAACACCAAAACAATCAATGCTGAATTAACTCATTTCAATTGTGATGGGAATGGCCTTGCTGCATTTGTCAGCCTTCCACTTAGCCGGTGAAACCTCTTTCGGAAAGCCACTTGTTAAAGCCTTGAGTAATCTTTGGCATTTCAAATATATCACCTTTTAGACGAAGTGTTGAAAAGATTTAATGGGAACTTGAGGGGTAATCTTTTTACACAGAGGGTGGTGAGTGTATGGAACGAGCTGCTGGAGGAGGTAGTTGAGGCAGGTACATGGATAGGGTAGGTTTACAGGGATATGAGCCAAATGCAGGCAGGTGGGACTAGTTTAGATGTTGGTCGGTGTGGGCAAGTTGGGCCAAAGGGCCTGTTTCCATGCTATATGACTGTAAGACTGAAGCATCTATACTTAACAATGCCTGGTGGGTGGCAGTCAATGACAGGTGGCTCAGACCACAGCTCAATTTTCCCTCGGCACTGATCACAACCTCGTCTGAGGGTGAAGTCCACACCACTGAGCATCCCCTAGGCTGTATTACACCCTCTACTTATGAGCAACATTTCACAGTTAACAATTCATAATAAAATACATCAAAGCACATCTGTCTGCGAAATGTAATCACACAAGGTTGCTACAGAATGTTCACTCAAGGTTACTCCTGAATGCTCCCAATCCTCCCATTGGCTAGGATCCACTGTAACTCTGCAGCCATTCTCTAGTTGCCCTCTAGTTCCCATACTATCCCTTTGACCCTTTCCTCCAAGAAATCACTACTCAACATGTTGCAACCTAACCCTTTCCTTACAAGATGCAAATGGATTGAAAATGCAGCAGTTGAAATACAAATAGCCAACGGCTTTTGAAAAGGATAGGAAGCTTTGCTAATCAAGAGTCCCGAAGAAACCACAACCCATCATGTATTGTTTCAAAGCAGTAAAATTACAAAGGGTCCAACCTTGGTCACCATACTTCACGTATGATCCAAGATGACACCCGTTAGGCAGAGGTACAAATGCTTGAAAGCATATGCCACCAGATTCAGGAACAGCTTCTTCCCTGCTGTGTCAGACTACTGAATGGTCCTCTCATAAGATAAGGGTGCAGTCCCGATATCCCCTCTTACCTCGTTGTGACCCGTACACTTTTTTTACTGCACTTTCTCTGTAGCTGTCACGCTGGAACGCTATATTCTACACTATGGCATTTTTCTTTTTGCATTTCCCATTGTATTGTGTATGACTTGATGGCATTTGTGTGCAGTATAATTTGACTGGACAGCACGCATACAAAGCTTTTCATTGAATCTCAACACACCGTTACAATAATATACCAATATCAAGCTGTAATAGTTCATAATCTGTTCATTTAAGGGCATCTCTGCTAAGGCCACCAATGCACAGTTAAATGTGCAATGATTTCTGGACAGTGATGAGAACTAACTTGTACTTCAAAACCAATTACTCTACCTCAACCAGCTGGTCTAAGTTTAACTCAGTGATAAAACCCAGACATGTTGTAGATGGCAATGGGAGGAATCCAACCAGAACTCATGTGCTTGATCATAACCTCAGTGCTGCCTTTTGACACCCCTGTATGTCTGACATTCGGTGAAAAGATTCAACTTCATCCATTAAAAAAGAGACAACAGTTGTCTAAACTCTCAGGTTTTTATGCAGATCTATTACTGGTTAGCTCCTGATGGCTGTGAAATTGTTTGGTTTAGTTTAGTGATACAGCAAGGAAACAGGTCCTACCAGCCACCGAGTCTGCGTCAACCAACGTTCACCCATTATCCCAGTTTCACATCCTGCACACTAGGGACAATTATGGAATCCAATCAACCTACAAACCCGCACATCTTGGGGATGTGGGAGGAAACCTGAACACCCAGAGAAAACCCACGTGGTCACAGGGAGAACGTATAAACACTATGCAGACAGCACCCATAATCGGGATCGAACCCGGGTCTCTGGCATTGTAAGGGAGCAACTCTACAGCTGCGCCACCGTGCTGCCCCAAATGTTATTCCGACCTCAACTGAATATCTTCTGAAGTGTGGGGGGGGGGATTAACTGAGATTGATGCTACTGGGAAGCCATCCAATTTATTTGGAGTGCTAAAATATGTCTCTATTTTGATTTAGGTCTGGAATACAGTCCTTCAGTCTCTCAGTAAACTGAAATTCTGTCCATTTAAAAATGAAAGCTCAGAAGGTCTACCTGCTCTCGTTGGACATGGTTCGGTAAGGAGGCGACCAGACCCAGAACCATTAGTTCATACCACAATAGGGCAGCCTTCCACCCCTGTTTCTACACCAGGTGTACCAGTCAGCATCTCTCTGCTGGTGCCCATAAGGTTTGACTTAAGGAAACCATTAAAAAGATTGTATGACAACACAACTCATCTTCAGGCTGTGGTGGCTGGAAATCTGCTGGGACTAGGAGGTAAGCAAAAGTATACCGTAGTGATCCCTCAGAACTAATAACTATGGATGCTTGTTCATTAAACTATTCTCTGTAATAGTTTTGACATATGGAAAATTACAGGTTGCAATGAAGATTATAAAAAAATGACCTATTGACCTATCTATTATATCAAGGACTCCTTTCTTTGATATAGTTTTCTGTAACCTCATAAGAGTTACTGCTTTGCTTTAGTATCCACTTTAATATGTCTTTGTTGTAAGTCTCTGTTTTGTAATATTTAAAGACACAATGTAACTATATACTTGCCTGTGCTCGGTCCGCATTGACCAAACTGATCTCCCGGTGGCCGAGCACTTCAACTCCCCCTCCCATTCCCAGTCTGACCTTTCTGTCATGGGCCTCCTCCAGTGCCATAGTGAGGCCCACCGGAAATTGGAGGAACAGCACCTCATATTTCGCCTGGGCAGTTTGCAGCCCAGTGGTATGAACATCGACTTCTCCAACTTTAGATGGTTCCTCTGTCCCTCCCTTCCCCTCCTCCTTCCCAGATCTCCCTCTATCTTCCTGTTTCCATCTATATCCTTCCTTTGTCCCGCCCCCCTGACATCAGTCTGAAGAAGGGTCTCGACCCGAAACGTCACCCATTCCTTCTCTCCCGAGATGCTGCCTGACCTGCTGAGTTACTCCAGCATTTTGTGAATAAATACCTTCGATTTGTACCAGCATCCGCAGTTATTTTCTTATATACTTGCCAGGCTTTGTCCCGTCCCCACCTCTTGTAGGTTTTCTCCCCCCTACTACAGTTAGTCTGAAGAAGGATCCCGACCCAAAAAATCAGTTATCCATGTCTTCCACAGTTGCCTGCTGAGTTACTACAACACTTTTTTAATGTAAATACAGATGTAGAAAAAAAGGGCGGTGCAGCAGTAGAGTTGCTGCCTTACAGCACCGGAGACCCAGGTGCGATCCTGACTACGTGTACTGTTTGTACACTCTCATTGTAACCGGGTGGGTTTTCCCCGGGTGCTACAGTTTCCTCGCACATTCCAAAAACGTGCAGGTTTGCAGGTTAATTGGCCTCTATAAATTGTAAATTGTCCCTTGTGTGTAGGATAATGCTAATGTACGCTGGTCGGCGTGTACCCGGTGGGCTGAAGGGCCTGTTTCCGTCCTGTATCTCTAAAGTCTAAATATGATCTATAAAATTGACAGTTTTTTTTGTTTTTTAGAGAGACAGTTTTGGCTTTTGTATCTGAATCAGTGGCAATTATGCAGATTGAGGGCATATTTTTCAGACCACTTTAAAAAGGGGAAAAGACTAAAGTGACATAGTCGAAACAAGGAATTGCAGATGCTGGTTTACACAAAACGGCACAATGTACTGGAGTAACTCAGCAGGTCAGGCAGCATTTTTAGAGAATACAGATAGGTGAAGTTTCTGGTTCCTGACCCGAAATCTTCGCCTCTCCATGTTCTGCAGAGATGCTGCCTGACCTGTGGAGTTACTCTGGCACTTTGTGTCCTTTTATAACATAATGTTTAATTTTAATAGCACTAGAGTGTGTCTTTTTTTCTGTCACTTACTTTTCTTTACTTACCTCTGTGAAAATAGTGCGGAGATTCCACATGGTTCTTCCGTGGTGTTACTTTAAACAATTGCTGGCATCGCCTTTGTGTTTCAGATTCAAAGGAGCCGATTAACGTCATGCTCATGTCACCATGGATACCTGTACATTACCTTTCACGAGAAAATTTCACAATTACCACGAGTTCCCTTACCTGCATCACATTGACTGGAGCGGCACATGTCCTGCCCCAAGCAAGGTCTGTGAAAAATCAATTGCGAAGGATGTTTGTTAAAACATAGAAATAAGGAACTGCAAATGCCAGGTTGCATAAAAAGACACTAAGTGCTGGAGTAACTCAGCGGGTCAGGTGGCATCTCTAGTGAACGTGAATAGTTGACATTTCTTGTCGGGATCCTTCAGACTGGAGACCCGTTGAGTTATTCCAGCACTTTTGTGTCTTTTTTAGCATGTTTATTGTATTGGGTTGAGTAAAAGTATGAGGGCCTAGCCACCAGTAATTTGAAGATTGTTTCTCTTTGCTGATATTTTCTTTGTAATTTATTGAACTAATACCGATTGACTGCTAAATCTGACCAGGATAATGTATCATGACCAGAAACGAAGGGGGTGTAAGGGAGGAATAAAGACCTTAAGAAACACCAAGCCATTGTTTTACTTTAAAGATGGGACCAATTTTTGATTCCCATCTGTCAGAAAACCAATTTTTGATTCCCATTTTCATACACACTTAAGGGAGGATTCGGTGGGAAAGAATTAATAAGATCAATTTGAGGGAGTTACCTGGTCGTGGTGAGATAATAATGATAAAATATGGAAAGTGTGCTGCTCTGATATGTACAAAGAACATAAGCAAGGCAAAAGACAAGGGCTTGAGAGCAGATGGTATCCCCATCGAATGGAAGATCTTGAACTTAGTCAGAGATTTCAAAAAACCTGCGCTGTAACAATTTAAGAAATTGTGAGGGTGACCTTGATTTTTCTGCCATTTACATTCCCCTTTGTGTTTTAAAACTATAAAATTACTGACCCACAACTTCAAGATCTTCTCTTGATCTTGTTTAATATTCATCAGTAGAATTTAAATGTGACCTTTTAGTTTAGTTTAGTTTAGAGATGCAGCGCGGAAACAGGTCATTCGACCCACCGAGAGTCCACGCCCACCAGCGATCCCCGTACACTAGCACTATCCTACACACTAGGGACAATTTATAATTTTTACTGAAGCCAAATAATTTACAGACCTGTACGTCTTTGGAGTACGTCTTGGGAGGAGATCGGAGCACCCGGGGAAAGCCCAAGCGGTCACGGGGAGAAAGTACAAACTCCATACAGACAGCACCCGTAGTCAGGTTCGAACCCGGATCTCTGGCGCTGTAAGGCAGCAATTCTGCCGCTGTGGCACAGCGACACCCCACTCCACCTCTCTGCTGCTTTTCTCTTGTCTTTCCATCATATGGTTCGGATAACCCATATTTCAATGATAACCAGTTTGTTCAGTTTAGGATATTCTGTTTTCAGTGCAGCTGTTATTGGTAGTGTTCCCAAAAAAAACTGTGATGAACCTGATGACCCATGGATTTGACTAAAGCTCGCAGTTTCCAGTTTTCCCTCGCCATAATTTCACTGAATTTTATCTTGTCGCCTGAAGTTGCTCAATTTGAGGGTACCCACCTTGAGTGGTAGCAATTCCTCAACAACATCCAAAACCACCTATATTTTGTATTTAATCTGAAGCTTAATTAGCTTGGTTACAGGTCCATTAGCTGTATTTCAGGAACAGTTTCATCCCAGTTGTTATAAGGCAACTGAACCATCCTATCAATAACTAGAGAGCGGGACGGAGCGCTACTATCTACTTCACTGGAGACCCTCAGTCCGATTATCTTTAATCGGACTTTACTGAACTTTATCTTGCATTAAATGACATTCGCTTTATCCTGTATCTGTACACTGTGGATGGCTCGATTGTAATCATGTATAGTCTCGGACTGCTCAGCACGCAGAAAAGCTTTTCACTGCACCCTGGTACACATACAACAAACTACGCTAAATCTAAGTTTCTGGACCACAGACCCAGATATATGAATTCAAATCCAATTGTAGGGAATTTCTAATTAAATTAATTAAGCATATCTGTGCATAAATGCCAATCTTTGTGGTAAATACTGAATTGTTTGTAAAATCCACCTGAATAGCAAAATCTACCCAAACCTATGCTTCTAGCTTTTGAATCCACTATCCTGGGTAAAAGTGCCCTTTAGAGCACTACGGTTACTGGAGACGTTAACGACGTTTCCTTTTTTGTTTCTTTTAGGTACTTTCCTTCCTGTAACCTGGAGAATCTTACTGATGTGTCTCTGTACGAGGCCACATTCGCAGAGAAGTCAGAGAAGGCATTTTCAAAAGGTCACACTTCTGCTGAGTGCTACACAGCACAGTACAAGCCTGAGCCCAAGTTCACTATTCTGTTGTCAGAGGTACGATTTTAATAAAAACACCTTACTTTAGTATTCGTTATTTGTTTAATTGTATCGTTTTGCAAAGAAAACAACAAATATTTAATCTACTGTGTTTAGGGCGGTATGGTGGTGCAGCAGTAGAGTTGCTGCCTTACAGCGCCAGAGACCCCGGTTCGATCCTGGCTACCGGTGCTGTCTGTACGGAGTTTATACATTCTACCTGTGATAGTGTTGGTTTTACCCAGGTGCTCCAGTTTCCTCCCACATTCCAATGAGGTACAGGTTTGTAGGTTAATTGGCTTCGGAATCTGCAGTTTTCTTGTCTCATGTTAAGCAAGAGGATACCTTTCTTCAGCCGAAAGTGATTAACTCATTGAGTCACACATAATTTACTTGTTTATTTCTCACCTGTAGGAAGATCGGATTCTCTGCAGCCAGCATTTACTGAATACAAGTTATGTTCTAATTCTTCTGGCTCTCATTATTTTCTGTGTATCTGTGGCAGCCGGGCTGAGAAGGAAACTGAGGCACAAAGCGATAAACTTACACAAGGTAACCAGGCTCATTCACGATAAGTTGACTCTTTGGGTAATAAACAATATATTAATAGTTCTACAGCTTCCTTTTGGAAAACATGCATCATCAGTGCCTTAATTTGTGGGAGGGGAACTGAGCTTTTTTGCATTGAAGCAGGATTGCTGAATGTCAGGTAAATGGTTCAGTAAGGGAAACAATTATTTTACCGATAAAGTATGAAGCAAATAACTGCAGCATCCTTACTCCCGTTGATATGTTTAGGGCTTTAGAGGTTTTTTGTTTAAGATCATAATTTTGTATAATATTGTGATTATTTTAAATTTCTAATACACCTGTGCCCTTATTTGTACCAATTATTCTGCATCATTATGACTTTTAAAGAAATTAGCCCAGGTCCACCAATGATTTCCCAATACCCTTGGTTCCAAAGCCTTTCTGGCTTATCCGTTTTGCCGGATCAACAGAGGTCACGTCCTCCGAGAGGAGTCCAACGGTACTGGAATGGTCGACCTAGGAAGCCAAGCCAAGATACCGGCTCGCAAAGTCGGCTGCGGAAGTCGGCTATGGGAACGGATCTGCTGGCTCTGGCCTGACTGGAGATCCAGAGCCCCAGCTGCAGGGGGGCAAATTCCAACCGGCCGATCGGCTGCAGAAGTCCTGTTGAGATTGGGATCGTCCACCTCACCCGGCCACATTTTTTTGGGGGGGGGGGGCCTGGGGCGGATTTCAAGTGTGCTCTCGTAATTTTGTCTGGATTAAAGGAGGTGCCAAACCACCATTTGCCAGAAAATCGGTGATGGACCTGTAGTAAAATGACACAAATAGTCTTCCAACAACAAATCTGCGGTCCTCGTGTGCCTCCAGCACGATGCTGAAGGTAGCAGCATCTCTTTCCCCTGCTGTGTACTGCAGTGTAAGTCCACAGCCTCGAAGCTTATCATGTGGCACACAATGTACTATGTGACTTAATTGTGTTAAAATCTCTATTGCATTGACCAGGCTTCTGGATATTTGGTCTGGGTTTTTGATGACAATAGCCAAAAAAACTGGTGGGCATGTGGATCAAATAATATCCATAGCACAATTTGACATCATTTGCACTAACTTTAGCAGTTCTACAGGACATTGTGCAGCTCTATTGGACTTTGATTAGGCCAAATTTGGAGTATTGCGTGCAGTTCTGGTCGCCGCATTACAGGGTGGATTTGGAGGCTTTGGAGAGGGTGCAGAGGAGGTTTACCAGAATGCTGCTTGGATTAGAAGGTTTAAGCTACAGAGAGCTGTTGGATACTTAGAAATAGACACAAAATGCTGGAGTAACTCAGCAGGACTAGCAGCATCTCTGGAGAAAAGGATTGGGTCTGTGAAGGAACTGTAGATGCTGGTTTAAACTGAAGATAAACACAAAATGTTGGAGTAACTAATCGGGACAGGCTGGAGAGAAGGAATGGGATTGTTTTCTCTGGAATGTTGAAGGTTGAGGGAAGACTTGATAAAAGTATATAAAAAGGTATTCCTTCCTGCCTGGGGAAGGATCAAAAACATCTCAAAACTGGAGAGGAACTTGAAGTGTGAGGAAAATGGCTGTTACCCTGGGCCATTTGGTATCCAACGGCAAGAAAGCAGAGGAGGAGGTTCTGTGAAGTCCTGAGGGTGCAGAGCAGGTGTACCAGAATGCTGCCTGGGTTAGAGGGTTTCCACTACAGGTAGAGGTTGGATAGACTTGGATTGTTTTCTCTGGAATGTCAGAGGTTGAGGGGAGACTTGATAGAAATATGTTAAATTATGAGAGGCATGAATAAGGTGGACAGGCAAAACCTTTTTCCCAGGGTTGAAAAGTCCAACACTTGAGGACATAACTATAAGGTGAGAGGGGGAAAGTTTAATGGAGATAGATGTGTGGGGGCAGGTTTCTTTACACGGAGAGTGGTGGGGGGCCTGGAATGCATTGCCAAGGGAGGTGGTGGGGCAGATACGATAGTGGCGTTTAAAAGGCTTTTAGATAAGCAGATGGAAGTGATGCCAGATCTGATCCCCATCAACCCAGCACACAGCTTAATGCACCACGGTCCAGTTTGCAGGCTGCTTTGTTTAGAAATGAGGATGAAATTGTCTTGACATTCATGGGTTTTTCTGATGTTTCTTTATATTCCAGGTCCATCTTCTGGAAATGTGATCTTTGACCAAACTCTTATGTAGAGAAATATTTGGATCCATGAGGAGAATGGAGAATTTTAGTCATCTCGGTATCTTTTGTGAATCACTCCAAAGGAAAATATACATCAGCAATGAGTAAAATCTCCCATTAAATTTGTGTTCTTCCTTTGAAAACAATTAATTTTGGAACTCTTGCTATTTCCTTTCACAAATTATATTTATTTCTTTTGCCATGATTGTAATTTAACAGGAGGTGGAGTTTTTTTTAATGGTGTTAAATCTGCTGATCATCCACCACCGCTGCCTCTAACACTCAACCAATTGTAAGACTTAGCAAACGTCTTTATAAAATTTCAGTGTAATAACTCACAGTATAATTTGAAAGTAATCTATTTTCCATTTACTGTTTTAAAAAAGGGTGATGGTTTTAATCATTCGTTCGTTTGTTAACTTTGTTTGTTGGTTTAAATGTATTATTTAAAGAACTTTGCTGCCCAGTGTACTGATGGGGTTGTTTTGAATTTCTGAGAACATCCCAGGTAATTATTATCTGAAATTTGCAAATGTCAGATGTCTGCCAAAGTATTCATGGACATCAGCCTCAGGCAAAGTTGTCCTGATAGGTGAATAAGTGTAATCAAATAAAATGTCTCGAGGCAGATCACGTGTGTTAATGCTGGAAAAAAATATATAAAATTTGCAAATACTCTACAGTCTGTTTATATAATAGCTGGTCCATAGATCTATTTTTATAGTTAAACTGTTGATAAGGAATTTCCTTTTCTGATGTCGCCTACTTTTAACAGGATATACTTTTTTATTAGCTATTCTAGTTTTTTACAGTCACCTCGATCCTGGTATTTGGCATTTCATTTTCGCTTCCAGATTTCTGAGGCAGACTGCCAATCGGTGGGGTAAAGAGTATGAACAATCGGGCGGAAGTAGTATTATTATGAGAGGGAACAATCTCCAGGAATTGAACAATCACCTCTTTTAGGGTGGCACAATGGCGTAGCGGTAGAGTTGCAACCTTACAGCGCCAGAGACCCGGGTTCGATACGGACTACGGGTGCTATCTGTACGGAGTTTGTACGTTCTTCCCGAGGCCTGCGTGGGTTTTCTCCGGGTACTCCTGTTTCCTCCCACACTCCAAAGATGTGCAGGGTTGTAGGTTAATTGGCTTTTGTAAATTGTCTCGAGTGTGTAGGAGAGTCCTAGTGTATGTGATGATCACCGTTCGATATACACTTGATGGGCCGAAGGGCCTGCTTCCATGCTGTATGTCTACAGTCTAAAATGTACCGAGGTACAGTGCAAAGCTTTAGTTTGCATACTATCCAGTCAAAGAAAGGCTACGCATGAATACAATCAAGCCGTCCACAGTGCACAGATGAAGGATAAAGGGTACAACATTTAGTGGGACATGTGCTGAATTGCTTATTTGGAATCATGGGTCAAAATGTTTGTCGTTCAGTATTGAATTACCTTAACATTGTCGCAAGACGCCAGTCATGCTTGAACTCGAGGTGTGAGTGTTTGAAGGAATAGCTAACACTAATTTGTGAATTATGACCCCTGAAACCTAATTGCAGATGCATGTTGATATTGCACCGTTCCCTTTCTCTGCTTAAAGCAAGTTTTGGTATTAAAATTTTCCTCAATATCTCCTACAATCTCTAAATATCTTATTTCTATTGACGAGAAACCAAACAACAAAACTGTACTTTGGAACACGTGACAATAAATTAAACTAACCATTCTATTTGTTCCCTTCATAATTTTATAATGCTCTGTAAAATCACCTGTCAGCCTCCTAAATTCCAGCCTATTCAATCTGTTGTTGTAAGAAATACCTGCATTCCAGGAATCATCCTGATGAATCTCTTCTGCATTCTCTGAATTGGAACCGTGTCCTTTACGTAGTGTGGTGACCAAAACTCTTAAGTGTGGCATGTCCCAACTCTTGTGAAGGAAGGAACTGCAGACGCTGGTTTATACTGAATTTGGACACAAAATGCTGAAGTAACTCTAGTAATTCTTGACCGACAAGAATTTGACCTCACAAGGTGCATTACCTCACACTTGTCTGGCTTAAGTTCCATGTGTACAATAGATAATTTGCTTTCGATTTTTTAAAAAATTGTTTCTGAATTTTCTACTGCTGAGAGGTCTGGAAGATTCACGTGTTTATTTTTCTACTCCTTGCTTTTTGCCACTCACTGGCTTAAATTGTGAGGTATGTTAATATTGGTACTCGCATTCATGCCCTTGATCACGCACAAATGTAAAATTCTTCCAAGTACGAGGGAACCCAACAATGAATTACTTTCTGTTTCACCTCTAAGCAACCTGCCGATTATTAAATCCTCATCATATCTTCGAATGTGGAAACAAGAAACTGGTGCAGGTTTAGAAAAAAAGACACACAATGCTGGAGTAATTCAATGGGTCTGTCAGCATCCCTGGAAAATATGGACAGGTGACATTTCCTATCCACGTTCTCCTGGGATGCTGCCTAACACGCTGAGTTACTCCAGCATTTTGTGTCTTTTCGCATCATATCTTTCTTGGTTCTGTGGGGTTGTACATTTTAACCTGCACGGTGTATTCCTCCTTTAGCTGTACAATTCGCTGTCCATAATACATGCAACACCTAAGCTTAAAAAGACACACAGTGTCCCTGTATCTCAATATTCATGCATAAGTAGAAGAAAGATCTCCTTCCTGGAAGAAGGATCTCTACCCGAAATGTCACCTACATCTCTAAAATTGCTGCCTGATCTGCTGAGTTACTCCAGCACTTTGTGTCCATTTCTATATTAACCAGCATCTGCAGTTCCTTGTTTCTACAACACATCAGCTCCTTTGACTACATGTCCACTGTTGTGCTCGTTGTGCTTCACTCCATGTACAGTTCATTGCCTGAATTTGAATAGTTCCTGGGCTTTGCCTAACTATATACTAGAATTAGGCAAGGCAGTGGAACTATCTGATCAGTGTAAATGGGCAGTATTATCGGAGCTGACTCATTGGACTGCAGGGCCCTTTTTTCACAGTAACGTTCTATGACGCAGCTCCCTCTGGCAGGATTCTCCAAAGAATTCTGACCAAGAAGTTCTTAAGGTCTTCAAAATTCCAATTATCACCAACATTCTTATGTCAGGTAAGGAAATTTCAAATAAATCTCCCTGTTCCTCGTTGAATATAAAGAAACCGTAATGACCCCTGTTTCATTTCTGCATGGGTGGCAATGTTAGAGATGCAGCGTGGAGCAGGCCCTTCAGCCCACCAAGTGTGCGCTGACCAGGAATCCGCGTTGACCCATACACTAGCACCATCCTACACACTAGGGACAATTTACAATTTTTACTGAAGCCAATTAACCTACAAACCTGTACATCTTTGGGGCGTGGGAGGAAACCGGAGCACCTGGAGAAAATCCATGCGGTTACAAGGAGAACGTCCAAACCTCGTACAGACAGCACCCATTGTTTATTACTGTCACGAGTTCCAAGGTATAGTGAAAAGCCTTTTGTTGCATGCTATCCAGTCAGCAAAAAGATTCTGCATGATTACAATCAAGCCGTCAACAGTACACATACAGGATTTCGGGTTGGGACTCTTCGGAGTGAAGAAGTAGGGAAGAGAAAGCTGGTTAAAAGAGATGGGGGTGAGAAGTTTCCTTCTGAAATTCAGTCTATCTTAATCATTTTTATATAAGTTCAGGGTCTATTGAAGCCTAATAAAAAGCCAACTTATGTGCGTACACTATGGTAGGACAATGATCTGTTAACGGAGTATTTTCTGTTTTTATTTCACTCTTTCTCAACCCTGCATTGAAGCCTGGATGCAGAAACAAGGTTTTTACACAAAAGGACACAAAGTGATGGAGTAACTCAGTGGGTCAGGCAGCATCTATAGAAATATAAAGATAGACACAAAATGTGTGAGTAACACAGCAGCCAGGCAGCATCTCTGGAGAAAATGAATAGGTTATGGCGAGTCTGGAAACTTGTTCTTTGTTGAAGAAGTTTATTGCGACAGCAATATTCGATTACAAAGTTTTCTTAACAAGATTACAGACAACCATTAAAACTAACTGTTCTCTTCGAAGACGTCTCCCAACTGATTCTTTTTGGGCGCCAAAAGCGCACATGACCACGCTGTCCAATCAGCGGTGTCGCTCTCTGGACCAATCCCTACGGTCGCACCCACACGTGACCTTGCTGGCCAATCTGAGGGTTCGACAACTAGGACCACTTTCTATGGTCGCTACATGACCCCCCCCCCAGAACCCGAGGTACGGAACCTAGTAGGGAGCCGGATTTCGCGACCAGAACGAGTAAGGAGAGGGGCAGCCTGAACCACAGGAGCAGGGGATTCGGACCTGGTGGAACTACCGGAGCGGGGGGTCCTGGACTGAGCGGAACTGCAGGAGGCCGACCTCGCCGAGGTGGTTGGCCGACCAGGACCGGGCGGTCTGGAACCAAGTGCGCAGGTTTAAGCCTGGACACCGAGACGAGCTCACTCCTGCCGCCCACGTCTAAGGTGAAGGTGACCGTCCCCTTACGCAAAACCCAGAACGGCCCTTCATAGACCCTCTGCAACGGGGAACGATGGGCATCCTTACGCAGAAATACAAACTCGCAGTCCTGCAGGGCAGGTGGTTCATGTACCATGGGACACTCATGACGTGAAGTCGGAACCGGGGCCAGGGAACCCACGCGTGCCCGGAGAGATGCTAAGACTGACTGAACTGGAGGCAGCTGGCCGGAGGAGTCCGGAAGCAAATCCCCGGGTACTCGAAGTGGCGAGCCATATACTAGTTCCGCGGATGAAGCACCGAGATCCTGCTTAGGAGCGGTCCGGATGCCCAGAAGGACCCAGGGAAGTTGGTCTACCCAGTCCGGGCCTTCCAGCCTCGCACTGAGGGCCGCCTTGAGTTGTCGGTGGAACCTCTCCACAAGCCCATTAGCCTGAGGGTGGTACGCTGTGGTGTGTTGCAACCAGGAACCGTACAGCTCTGCTAGCGTGGCCCAGACGGTCGAAGTGAACTGTGGCCCCCTATCGGTGGTAATAACAGCCGGAACCCCGAAACGTGCCACCCAATGGAGGGCCAAGGTCCTGGCACAAGAGGCAGCAGAGGTATCTGACAATGGGAACGCCTCTGGCCATTCCTGTTTCCTCCCACACTCCAAAGATGTGCAGGGTTGTAGGTTAATTGGCTTTTGTAAATTGTCCCGAGTGTGTAGGAGAGTCCTAGTGTATGTGATGATCACCGTTCGATATAGACTTGATGGGCCGAAGGGCCTGCTTCCATGCTGTATGTCTACAGTCTAAAATGTACCGAGGTACAGTGCAAAGCTTTAGTTTGCATACTATCCAGTCAAAGAAAGGCTACGCATGAATACAATCAAGCCGTCCACAGTGCACAGATGAAGGATAAAGGGTACAACATTTAGTGGGACATGTGCTGAATTGCTTATTTGGAATCATGGGTCAAAATGTTTGTCGTTCAGTATTGAATTACCTTAACATTGTCGCAAGACGCCAGTCATGCTTGAACTCGAGGTGTGAGTGTTTGAAGGAATAGCTAACACTAATTTGTGAATTATGACCCCTGAAACCTAATTGCAGATGCATGTTGATATTGCACCGTTCCCTTTCTCTGCTTAAAGCAAGTTTTGGTATTAAAATTTTCCTCAATATCTCCTACAATCTCTAAATATCTTATTTCTATTGACGAGAAACCAAACAACAAAACTGTACTTTGGAACACGTGACAATAAATTAAACTAACCATTCTACTTGTTCCCTTCATAATTTTATAATGCTCTGTAAAATCACCTGTCAGCCTCCTAAATTCCAGCCTATTCAATCTGTTGTTGTAAGAAATACCTGCATTCCAGGAATCATCCTGATGAATCTCTTCTGCATTCTCTGAATTGGAACCGTGTCCTTTACGTAGTGTGGTGACCAAAACTCTTAAGTGTGGCATGTCCCAACTCTTGTGAAGGAAGGAACTGCAGACGCTGGTTTATACTGAATTTGGACACAAAATGCTGAAGTAACTCTAGTAATTCTTGACCGACAAGAATTTGACCTCACAAGGTGCATTACCTCACACTTGTCTGGCTTAAGTTCCATGTGTACAATAGATAATTTGCTTTCGATTTTTTAAAAAATTGTTTCTGAATTTTCTACTGCTGAGAGGTCTGGAAGATTCACGTGTTTATTTTTCTACTCCTTGCTTTTTGCCACTCACTGGCTTAAATTGTGAGGTATGTTAATATTGGTACTCGCATTCATGCCCTTGATCACGCACAAATGTAAAATTCTTTCAAGTACGAGGGAACCCAACAATGAATTACTTTCTGTTTCACCTCTAAGCAACCTGCCGATTATTAAATCCTCATCATATCTTCGAATGTGGAAACAAGAAACTGTTGCAGGTTTAGAAAAAAAGACACACAATGCTGGAGTAATTCAATGGGTCTGTCAGCATCCCTGGAAAATATGGACAGGTGACATTTCCTATCCACGTTCTCCTGGGATGCTGCCTAACACGCTGAGTTACTCCAGCATTTTGTGTCTTTTCGCATCATATCTTTCTTGGTTCTGTGGGGTTGTACATTTTAACCTGCACGGTGTATTCCTCCTTTAGCTGTACAATTCGCTGTCCATAATACATGCAACACCTAAGCTTAAAAAGACACACAGTGTCCCTGTATCTCAATATTCATGCATAAGTAGAAGAAAGATCTCCTTCCTGGAAGAAGGATCTCTACCCGAAACGTCACCTACATCTCTAAAAATGCTGCCTGATCTGCTGAGTTACTCCAGCACTTTGTGTCCATTTCTATATTAACCAGCATCTGCAGTTCCTTGTTTCTACAGCCGGAACCCCGAAACGTGCCACCCAATGGAGGGCCAAGGTCCTGGCACAAGAGGCAGCAGAGGTATCTGACAATGGGAACGCCTCTGGCCACCGGGTGAACCGATCCACCACCGTGAGCAGATGGGTGTAGCCCCGGGAGGAAGGCAAGGGTCCTACTAAATCCACGTGAATATGGAAAAAATGGACCGCTGGGACCTCCTGTACCGGGGGCTTGACATGGCGTTGGACTTTAGTGGTCTGGCAGGGAACGCAGGAACGGGCCCAAACAGCTACCTGTTTACGCAGGCCATGCCACACAAACTGAGCGGCTACTAAGGCAGAGGTGGAGCGGATGGACGGGTGCACCAGCCCGTGAATGGTATCGAACCCCCGGCGCTGAAGGGAGGGCGGCACTACCAGCCTGGGACGGGGAAGGGAAACATCACACCTGAGCCAACTTCAACCCCGAAGTGGTGGACTGGTATACCGAGGCGGTATCCGCCAGAAGCTGTGCCTCCGCAAGCTCCTGGGGATCCACCTCGCAGTCCACCGCTGAAATGGGGGAAAAAGCAGGCCGAGACAGGGCGTCAGCAATGGCATTAAGCTTACCAGCGACATGACGGACATCGGTGGTAAACTCGGAGATGGCAGTCAGGTGCCACTGCTGGCGGGCCGACCATGGGTCGGACAATTTGGAAAAAGCAAAAGTTAATGGTTTATGGTCCGTAAAGGCCACAAACGGGCGGCCTTCAAGGAAATACCTGAAGTGACGAACAGCTAAATAGAGGGCCAGAAGCTCTCGGTCAAAGGCGCTATATTTCAGCTCAGCAGAACTCAGCTGCCGGCTGAAAAACGCCAAGGGCTGCCAAAAGCCACCCACCTGCTGCTCCAAAACCCCACCCACCGCCACGTCAGAGGCATCAACCGTCAGGGCCGTGGGGGCGGAGGCGCTCGGATGGACCAACATGGTGGCGTCTGCCAAAGCCGCCTTAGCTGCTGCAAAGGCCGTCTCCACGGCCGGGGACCATATCAACTCTACAGGTTTACCCGCAAGGCACTGGAAGAGTGGGCGCATGACCCGCGCTGCTGCTGGGACGAACCTATGGTAGAAGTTAACCATGCCTACGAACTCTTGCAGACCTTTCACTGTGGTGGGCCGCGGAAATACCCGGATAGCCTCCACCTTCTCGGGCAAAGGGGTGGCGCCGGCAAGGGTGATTCTGTGCCCTAAGAAATCGAGAGAAGGGAGGCCGAATTGCCACTTGGAGGGTTGGATGACGAGCCCGTGTGCCTGGAGCCGCTCGAATACGGCCCGCAAGTGGGCCCGGTGTTCCTGCACTGAGGGGCTGGCGACCAGGATATCATCTAAATAAATAAACACAAAAGGCAAATCCCGACCCACACGGTCCATCAGTCGCTGGAAAGCCTGTGCTGCGTTCTTTAAACCGAAAGGCATGCGCAACCATTCGAACAACCCGAACGGAGTGATCGTGGCAGTTTTTGGTATGTCCTGCGGCCGCACAGGAATCTGGTGGTATCCCCGCACCAAATCGATCTTGGAGAACACCACCGCACCTTCCATCCCAGACGAGAAGTCCTGCAGGTGCGGTATGGGGTAGCGGTCAGCCGTGATGACAGCATTGAGACGCCGATAATCGCCACATGGTCTCCACCCCCCAGATACTTTGGAGACCATATGCAACGGCGAGGCCCACGGGCTGTTGGACTGACGGACAATGCCCATTTCCTCCATCTTCCTAAATTCCGCCCGCGCCACCACAAGCTTGTCGGGCGGTAACCTCCGGGACCGAGCGAAAATGGGGGGGGCCCTCGGTGCGGATGTGGTGGACCACGCCGTGCTTGGCCGAAGGGGCGTCGAAACGCTGGATGAGCAGCTCTGGAAACTCCGCCAGGACCTCAGCATACGAGTCTTGGGCCGCGACGACGGCCTGGACAGTCGGGCTGGGCGGGGTGGCAGTTGTCGGAGCGGCGGGCTCATCGTTGCTGGCGGAGGGTCGGAGGTCGTTACCGCGGACGTCGGGGACTAGTGAAAAGGCCCAGAGGAAATCTGCGCCTAGGATCGCCTGGCTGACGTCTGCTATAATGAATGGCCATTCATACGTGCGGAGACCTAAAACCAGGGACATTTTCCGCGTACCATACGTGCGGATGGGGCTGCCGTTAACCGCGATGAGGGTAGGACCTGTCTTACCCGATCTGGTCTCAAGGTCGGTCGGCGGTACGATACTGACAATGGCTCCCGTGTCAACCAAAAATTCTGTGTCTTTGTTGAAGAAGTTTATTGCGACAGCAATATTCGATTACAAAGTTTTCTTAACAAGATTACAGACAACCATTAAAACTAACTGTTCTCTTCGAAGACGTCTCCCAACTGACTCTTTTTGGGCGCCAAAAGCGCACATGACCACGCTGTCCAATCAGCGGTGTCGCTCTCTGGACCAATCCCTACGGTCGCACCCACACGTGACCTTGCTGGTCAATCTGAGGGTTCGACAACTAGGACCACTTTCTATGGTCTGCTACAAGGTGACGTTTTGAGTTAGGACCCTTCTTCAGACTCTCCAAATCTCCAGAAACATCCAGATTTCAACAAAAGGAACTCTGCAGGTTAAGCAGTATCTCCAGAGACCTGCTGTTACTCCAGCACTTTGTGTTCTTTTTCTTGAAATCTGGACATTCTGCGAGCTTCAACTCAGTATCTGTTGACCAGAATTACTTTTCACTGTATCATCTTTACAAAAAGCTTTTCACTTTACCTTAGTACTCGTGACAACAAACTAAAGTATTGTGTGGGAAGGAACTGCAGATGCTGGTTTATACCTGTTGTACTGACCGTATAATAACAGAAGATAGATACAAAGTGCTGGAGTAACTCAGCAGGTCTGGCAGCATCTGGAGAAAAAAGATGGATCACATTTTGGGTCAGAACCCTTTTTTAGGCCCCAAAACTAAAGTATTAACCAGCATCAGCAGTTCTTTGCGACGTTTTGGGTTGAGACCCTACTTCAGACAGGTCTCTCATTCTGAAGAAGAGGCTCGTCCCTAAATGTCACCTATTCCTTTTCTCCAGAGATGCTGCCTGACCCGCTGAATTACTCCAGCATTTTGAGTCTACCTGCAGTTCTTGGTTTCATAGTTGACATAGACTATGCTGTGAAAGTGGTTGACACCAGTTCTTTTTATTTTAGGGGGGGGGTGGAGAAATAAAACATGCCCTCCTTTATTTTTTTTCATGCAGAAAAATAGAATGAAGTAATTGCCTTGACTCCTCTTCCAAAACATGACATAGGGAGGGAGAGAGGTGCTGTGGCGCATGCGTGGATTGGTGCGCCGGGGCGGCGCCTGCGCGTTGGGGCCGCCTGGGCGGCGCCTGCGCAGTGGGGCCGCTGAGCCGTCGAGCGGCGCCTGCGCAGTGAGGCCGCTGGTTGCAGTTACTTTTGAAAGGGGAGAGTGCGGGGCTGACGCGGTGGTGGGAGTGAGGGAGCGTCGCAGCCGACGAGTGACCGGACGGATTTATTAAAAGAACAAAAAAAAACCCCAACTACACACGTATAGTCGTTCAAAAGAATCTTTAAAAACCCGAGCCCCTCGTCGATTGGGAGCGTTACATGTGGCGGGGAGAGCGGCGCACTTCGAGCCAGTGAGGCGCGGGTGGCGCAGGCTGAGGCCGCGGCGCCGCGTTAGCGGGCAGGCCCACACCAGGCAAGGCTTGGCCGGGGCAAGGCGAAGCGAGGCGCCATGGCTGCCTCCAACTACAGCTGCCTCAACCGTGCTCAACTCACCTTCGAATACCTGCACACCAACTCGTGAGTAGCCAATGTGAACACCTCACCACAGTCAAACCAAGACGTGTGCGTGTATTTAAAGATACAATCGCAATTTGAAGATACAATCGTGGATTGCACGGTTCTTAAAATTCATTAGTGTTGTAATTGATTTCTTCATACTCTTTGTCGTTTTATTATCACCCCCGTTTTTTGGTGTACTGATCAGTCTACTTCTGACACTTTTAATTCACTCTTAATATTGGCACTTTTTAAAAATTAGAAATTGTAAAAGTGCTGGATTCTTCAAGGATAGTGCCTGGTCCGCAGAGTTACTCCAGAATGTGCCTTTTTATTTTGTATGCCAGCATCTGCTTCATTCTTAACATTGTGTTGGGTCTATTCGAGTCCTTTAAACTGAAGATCGACACACAAAGCTGGAGTAACTCAACATCCGCAGTTCTTTCCTACACTCTTTAAACTATAGGCGGGTTAACTCCCAAGGTATGACCTGTTCTACTCAAGATAAACTTCGTGCAGGAAGGAACTGCAGATGCTGGTTTACACTGAAGATAGACAAAACGTTGGAGTAACTCGAGGTCAGGCAGCATCTCCGGAGAAAAGGAGTGGGTGACGTTTTAGGTCGAGACCCTTCTTCAGACTGAGAGTCAGTGGAGAGGAGACAGGTATGGAAGGGTAAGGTGTGAAAACACAGACCAAAGTAGACGATAATACGGAAATGTAGAATGTGTCTTGATTGTGCATTGATGAAATAATTTAAAGATTGAAGCACTAATTTTATGGTGTTGAATATATACTGGATTAATCTTACATGGTGGCATTTTATTAAAATGAGAAAATAAGAAATAGAAACAATTGGAATTGCTTGTGAGATCCCTCTTACATAAGTGATTTGAAGTGTAACTGCCCAGATTTTTTACTTAATCTATTGTGGTTTTACTCTTGCTTGTTATGAACCATTAGTTTAATTTGGTTTAGCCACCTTGTTTTTTTATGTAATAAAAACAGAAAATATTGAACACTCAACAGATCAGGCAGCAACTTTGAAAAGAGAAACAGTTAACATTTCAGACTGAGGAAGCTTGGTTTTAATTTGAAATTTTTATATTAGATTCTCAGCATTGCAATTTGCAGGTTTTCCATTACTGTTCTTTCATGTACTTAATTTTGTCCTTATTTTGTGAAGTAAACACAATGTGGAAATGGCAGATGTTCCTATTGATTCTACAGCCAAATGAATTGGCTTGTTCTCTGTATTTTTAGCATTTTCTTGTTTGATACTAAAGCTTATTCCAGTCAGGGAAAATGATGGTTGTAACTTTACACTAAGTCATTTTGGTATGGAAGCATAGTTATGTTACTGGGCTATCATCAAGAGCTCTTGATGATGGTCCAGATACAATGTAATCCTGAAGTAAATGTTTCAGTTGGTTCACTTGCTGTTTTCACTGGGCATTGTATCATCCAGGAAGGGGGTGGTGAGAAACCTTGGTGACCACACAACTGCTAGATTATTCTTAAATGCCACCCACCCAGCCCCACAAACAACTTTTGGAGAAATGTGCCATAACCACTTAGAGTCACACAGGACAAAAACAGCCCTTCAGCACAACTGCTCCACGCTGACCAAGAGGTCTATCGGAGCTAGTCCCATTTGCCCAAATGTCTTTTAAACATAACTAGACCAAGAGGCCCAAACCTCTCCTGCATTGGTGCAGCACCCCCCCCCCCCCCCCCTCCAGACCCACCTATATGCTTGACATTTAATTTTTGTCAAATGGTTCGTAACTATATTGTGGTACTGAACAGGCCCTGATTGAAGTCAGGTTGCAATCTTTATCAATTTTACTCAAAAATTGTAACTTATCAGCCATCACGATATATCTGAAGCTTTTCCTAATTTTGATCAGTGTTTCTTCCTCTGTGCCTTTCCTGCATTCTCCATGTCTTGTTTCTTATTATTTATCAAATCTGCTAAGATTTATTTTCCCACTCCAGCGTTGCACCCAAAGATCTAAGTTTGGTCTAGTCTCATTTAATTGCTAGTGCATGGCGATTATAAATCAAGGTCATATCACATCTATCCATTTCGCCGTCATCTCTTTCGGCTATTCCATTCTCTCAAATTTGTCACATTTTTTCTGTCATCCAATAACTGTCAGAGCAGAGATTTCCTTCAATTAAATAGTGAGAACAAAAACGTCACAACCTCAACATCTGTCATGGACATCTTGCTCAAAATGACAATGGAGGTGGAGCATCCAGGACGGTACTAAGAAAATATGCTTTTCCAGGATGGTACTAAGAATCTACGCATCCCCAAGAGCATGTGTAAGACTTCAAAAAATATGGACGGTGTTCAACGCCTCTCGTGCCACCCCAGCAGGTATCACCAGTGCTCACCAGTCACCCTGGAACTTGTGTCAAGCAATTAAAATATATAATTCAAGTATATCCTTAAAAGACTTGTGAATAATTATAGCTTTCTGATGGGTGCCATGCAATGCTGCTAGTGGATCATTTATTATAAGATAGTAACTAATTAATTAAATTAGGAAGAATATCCCTGCACCAAGGCATATTTATTGGACTCTGCTCCCACTTTGAAGATGTTCTCATTTTGAAATCTTGAACAGCAGTGTGCCTGTAGAATGTACATGTGTAATAAAGTACAGTATTTAACCGTTGTAATTTCTTGCATTGGCAGCCATTTTTACTGTAAGATTAGGACATGGCAACTAATTTGTTCTGTCAGCACATGATTCTGTACCATGGAAGTGCATGCATTTGTAAATTCTGCTGAATGCAGGGGTGGGTAATAGATCCTCCAGAAAAGGGACTGGAGATGTTGTATTTGCTATTTAGATCTGTGTCAGATTTAACCAGATATAGTGGTATCTTTTTAAATATCAAGGTTAAATGGACTGAAACTGGAGAAGGAAATTCTGTGGAAGGGTTGTGCTGAATATTTTTTCTTTCTTTATTATATTGTTTACAGTGTACCATGTTTACATATTTTGTTGTGCAGCTGGAAGTAAGAATTTCATTGTACTATCTGGGACACATGACAATAAAACACTCTTGATTCTTGAATTTATAGGAGTCAATTGCAAATGATTAACATGAAGCTTGAGTGTAAGAAAATAACTGCAGATGCTGGTACAAATCGAAGGTATTTATTCACAAAATGCTGGAGTAACTCAGCAGGTCAGGCAGCATCTCAGGAGAGAAGGAGAATGGGTGACGTCGCCCATTCCTTCTCTCCTGAGATGCCGCCTGACCTGCTGAGTTACTCCAGCATTTTGTGAGTAAACATGGAGCTTGAAATCATTTTCAGCAGTGGTGTAAGTTGAGTATGCCTACATATTCTGAAACACCAGCATATATCTTTTCTTTAGAACATGTAGGCATCCAGACAAAGGAGCAAAGTTTTGATCAAAGTGTGTTTGTAAATTTGACTGTATTGTTGAAGGTGGTGTTGTTTAGGAATGATCACGTTTCCCCTTTAATTTGATGGTTTTCCAGAAATTACATTTTGTTCATTTACTGAAATCAAATAAGATATTTATGTGAATAAACCATTTCATTAGGTTGAAGCATGAAGTGTTATAGTTGTCACGTGCATCTTGGTTTTCATCAAACCTACACTTAACGTAATTTCCCCAAGTTAAAGTAATAAGCAGCATTCTGTAATGTTGATGTGATATCCCTTATTTAAAGACAACATTTGTTATTATTTCTTGTTAGGTCTTAAGAAATTGTGTTACATTAATATTCTGTTGTAGGATTGTATTTACAAATTGACCAGACTATAGCAAAGAAACAAACTGCTAAAGGAACTCGTGTGTAGGAAAGAACTGCAGATGCTGGTTTAAAACAAAGGTAGATATGAAATGCTGGAGTAACTCAGCAGGACAGACAGCATCCCTGAGTCTTCTGGCGAGTCTGAAGAAGGGTCTCAACCCGAAAAGTCACCCACTCCTCTCCAGAGATGCTGTCCGTCCCACTGAGTTACTCCCGCATTTTGTATTTACCTGCTAAAGGAACTCAAAAGATGTATGGAGGTGGGTCACGATTCTGATGCGATGGTTCGGTTCAAGATTATCCACGGGCCTGTTTATCTCCATGTTGATCAGACAAGGTAGGGGTGACAAGTTTCCATCTCTGTATTAATCTCTGTAATCAGTTAGTTTCCTGCAACAATATTTACTTCCTAGTAAAAGCCCACAAATTATCTGTTTGCTGAATGTGTGTTTTCTGAGGTAGACACAAAATGCTGGAGTAACTCAGCGGGTCAGGCAGCATCTCGGGGGAGAAGGAATGGGTGACGTTTTGGGTCGAGATCCTTCTTCAAACTGTGTGGTTTCTGAGTTCCTTTTTCAGTACCACTGGATTTTCAGGTCCTTGGGCAACCTGTACTAATTAAATGTACTAATCTGATTATAAGCATGAAATTTATTGATTGCTTATTTTACGATATCCTACCATCAAGTTGGAATCCTCCAATGGTCCCCCTTGATTCTTTAATCTTTCATTTGTGATCTAGTACAAAAGTCAAATAACTGTCGTTAGAAGCCCAAACTAAAGGCAGTAATGTAAATCCGGTGCAACTTCATGCACAATATGCATTTGAATGCAACTGAAATGATATCGTTTATGGTTATGAGAATCACTGGCAAAGCCAGCATACATTGCCGTCAGGAAAAGTAGTGCTCAGCTGCTGTCTTGTGGCAAGATACAGAATTCCATTATTTAGACCCAGCATCTTCTATTAAAGGTGATGTTCCCAAGCACATGCTTTACATTTTCTAGGTAGTTAAGGTCATAGATTTGGAAGCTGACATCGAAAAAGCAATATAATGCCATGATAGCGAAATGTCACCCATTCCATCTCTCCAAAGATGCTGCATGTCCCGCTGAGTTACTCCAACATTTTGTGCAAATTAGGATGGCCATTCTGCTTGAATGTGTTAGAGTTGCACTTATCTAGACAAGTAGAGGTGATTCCTTGACATGCAAGACTTCTGCATTTCAGATAGTGTAAGGGGAGCTTTTGTGAGTCGAGGGCTGAATCTCTTGCCGCAGGTTGCCCTTTGACCATTGTGTTACATTGCCACTTGCATTTCGCATAAGAGATAACCCAAAATGTTGATGGGCGGAGGGAGGCATTAAAGTTCATTGAACGCCACAAGGTGGTGGATAGACTGTTAGATATAATAATTGTCTGCTACTTTGCATTTATCAATCTCAAGTGTTAAGTCAAGAGTGTTTGTCTTATTCACCAGGAACAGAATAACGAAAAGCTTACTTACTGTAGCGTTACAGGCATGTTAATGCAACAACACAACAAATATATGTACAATAAATATAATGCAATAAATTATCCATTATATTAATGCAAGCCGGAATATATTGTGTAACCTATAAAAAGTCCTTTGTAGTTCGTTGCTGAGGTAGGATTGCACAGTGTGGATCAAAGGCCTCATAGTTGATGGGAAGAAACTGTTCTTGAACGTGGAGGTAATAATTCATCATCCCAATGGTAGATGAGAGTGTGGCAATGGTGGGTGTGGGTCTTTGATATTTGCTGCCACGCAGAACCTCCTGCACATCACTTCAAAGGTGAGGTGTTCAATGTCCTTGATGGACTGTGTGATGCCCACCACTTTCTGCAGCCTCCTCCATTATTTAGTCTTGTTTGAGTTGGTTTGTTTGACTGAAGGTTGTTGCATGAAAATGTACTAATTTGATCTGTGAATTTACAATGCAGATGAAAAAAAATCCCTGCTTCTGTATTTTGACTTTTTAAATTTAGACTCTGGTTTATTTTTTATAAAGACTGTGTAGTGTACATTCAGCAAGTGCTGGTCGAGTGAGAATTGTTTATAAAAAAAATACAGTGCATCACACGTTAGTATTCCATACAAAACCTTCAAATTGTTGAACTATCTTATCTTGCCCTTCAAATAACAATTTTATACTACAATTCTATATTTAAAGACTGAATAGCATTACAGTAGTGTAAAAACAGTGACAGGTCACCATCTTCAAAGAGGATTGCTGCTAATTAGCAGACAACTACTTCAAAGTAAATTAACTAAAAATTTCATTTAATACTTATTTTGCGTAACAGTACAAAATGCAAGTAGAGTTTTTGTTTTATAAAAATAAGATCTATCTTATGTCAACGGAAGGTTCGAGTGCCTCCGACCGCAGTAGGACAAAGAAAAGAAGAGATTGAACTTTTTTTCGCCTTCCAATACGAGAAAAATTTGTAGGAGTCACTGGTGGATGTTTATGTTAAAATGTATTTTGTGTGTTTTGTTGCTTTTTATTGGTGTGACTGCAGGGCGAATCAAATTCCTCGTATGTTGCAAAACATACTTGGCTAATAAAGTATGATTATGTAGGTTCTGCATAGTCTTTCATGGATAGGGAGTGGCACTAAACAGAAATGTCAAAAATTTGTTCACTCTGTTCTAGATACTCTAATAGCATTTAATTATGTTTTCAGAACTTTTGAGAGTCGGAATCAAATGCTTAATATTTTTGGCTGATTGGGTGAGAATTCTAGATGAACAAGAGTTAATTGTAGATGTGTTGACGTGGAAGGCTTGTTTTCCCAGCAACTAAAGCTCTAACTGCTATTAGATAGTGGCAATGGAACTAAGTCTTTAACTTTGTAAGCTATGTTAAGGTAAATGAGAGATCCTACTAATTCTATACGATTTTTGTACATCTCACCCAGTTTTCCTATCTCTAGATTTCTGTTCTTATTTACAATGTCATCACTTTAATTCATTGGGCAATGTGTTTACATTGAGAATGTCTTGAATGTTAAAGGAGGAATCTGGTGTTTGGGATTGGGGGAAATCAATGTTATGGATGTGGTGTGGAGAGAGATGGGTTTGGCTACGTAGAAAAGTACCATGGGAATATGAAACTCTTGTACCTCAACTAGATACATGTTTTAAAAATAAAGACAAGAGCTAAATTATGCAGACTAAATTAGTATGGGTGTTGCATCTTTCTTTGACGTGCCCACACTGTTTTTTTCACTCTAGCTATTATACACAAAGTTGTGTAATAGCCATAGAGTTGTACAGCATAGAAACGGGTTCTTCAGCCCACCGTGTCAACGCCAACCATCGAGTCTACCTATACAATCCCAGTTACCTACATTAGTTCCAAATCCCCCTCTGCCTTGCTCAGCCACTTGGGAATTTCCTGTGCTACCTTATTGCAATTATGAAGGCATTGTAGCCTAGCCTTTATTTTTGTGACAGTTTTATATATTGGTCATTGTATCTGATGAAACTGCAAGCTTTATTTTGGATGCTCTGATATTTTGAGATAACAGTTAATATTTGAAGGGAGATGTTTGTGTTTAGATGTATGGCTTGCAAATTTTTATGATTCCCATAGAATAGATCCATTGTTTTATTTATCATTAACCGCTGCTGTCCTGGAGAGAGTGTCGTCTTGACAATGCAAATCATAAGGCATTTGGTGACGTGGGAATCTGCTTTCATTGAAGCAGAACAATTTAATGGTGAAACTACAGACTAGCTTTGAACAGGAATCCCAGGGGTTTGTGAACAATTAACATCATTGTTTTTACGGGCTTTTCGGTTATAAAAAGACAGAAACAAATTTGGCTTCTTGCAAAAGAAAAATATCCTGAAGGGTTCAGATGTTGAGATATTGTAGACATTTGTGTATTGCAGCCATCCCACTGTCTGCTTCAATACTGATGGGACCGGTGATATCATTAGGAGTTGGGGCACTAATGATCTACATTTAATGTTTGCATTTGGTCCACTTTTATTCCACAAGAAAATAGAGGTATGATGCTAAAATAATTTATGACTGCTCTAACCAGTGATTGAAGCAATTTGAAGAATTAAGATTATTTAACAACATAACCTCAGATTAAACCATGGTATATAAAGTACAATGAGACCTACCATGACATTTGTCCAATTTATAACAAAAACTCCTTATCCAGCATTCGTAAGATGGTGGAAGAATTAATGATACAAAAAAAATTAATAGGCATGACTTTGGTTGTAGTGAGCAAAGTTGGGGGTTAAATATTCAGACATGCGTCACTTTTAGAAGGAGGGGCAAAATGAAACCATAGTCCTAATATCAAAGAATGGTTAAAAGTAGTAGAGGGGAAAGATTATAGCCCAGGAAATCAAAAAGTAGAATTAGTTTGGCTGATCAGAGGACTAGTATTGGTTAGAATTGCCTTTAGGCTCCCAAACAACAGGAATAGTTAGTATAGGGCTTAGTCTAAATCAGCAAGTAGAGGTGCTTGTAACATTGATAATATCATAATCATGGGCTTTTCAATTTGCACATTGACTGGGATAACTAGTAATTGTATGGAAGCCAAATTTATTGAATTGTAAAAGAGGTACTTTCCCAAGATCAGGATGTTTAGGAGCAAAAGAGGGCAAAACCTGATAATCTGGTAGGTAAGATAACTTTGGGGAAGAGTAATAATATGATGAATTTTAGATAAAGATTGAACCTGATTTATTTTTTTTCCAATCTGAAACTGGGTTCCAAACAAAACTGAAGGTATTAGGCATGTGTTGACAATGGTAGATTGGGAATTAGTTTGAAGAAATAATTTTAAAATCAATGATTAATGTTTACAGAATTTCAAAGAATTTAAACATAGTTTGCAACAAATACACATCCATTATGTGCAAAATCGCCCATGAAGATATTGTGTGAAGGATTCTTCAACCATAATTGTCGTGCGGTGACAGATTTAGTTTAGGCTTCCCACTGGTTCTCAGAAATATCCGATCATTGTGATGTCATGTTTGTCAAGATAATCTGCAAGTATTTATTTTTAATGGTGTTAGGAGTATAACTTATTCCTTTAGTATCCATTAGCTTATTGCAGGTGATAATGCTTAGTTTGTTTAATTATGGTATTAGCCACTGTTTTCCCACCATTTATTTGTAGTAAACTATTACTGAAAGTTTGCAGTGAACATTCACTCAAAATATTTCTAGGTTTTTGTGTGATAATTCTAATCGGCAACAATGGGGAGAATTGAAAAGGGCTTCATGGTTGGCAGAGCCTCACGAGGCTGTAGGGACTGTTTCCATGCTTAATTCCTAGCCCTAATCCCCACAGGTGGGATACTGCAGTATTTATCAATGCAACAAAAATATTGCTGCACTTCGAGGTTAATGTTGCAAGACACTATATCTTTTTCTAGTGTTGTAAAATTTGGACTCTTGGAAAAAAACACAGGCAAAATACAATGCTGGTGGATCTCAGTGGGTCAGGCAGCATCTGTGGAGGGAATGGGTAGGTGAGATTTTGGGTCGGGAGCGTTCTGAACTTATAACCTTTTCGCTGAATGCATTGTGGATATGCTATGGAAAAGCTTCAATCATTCATTTTTGGACTTTGCAGAGATGCTAATACCAAATAATGCTCAGGATTTTTCTGATTTTCTTTTTCCTTACATGTGGATGTTTTGAAATTACAGTGGTTAAAATGTGATTATAAATATTTATTCTTGAGATTTTTTTTTTTTTTAACATTTCAGAACTACTCACGAGTTTCTTTTTGGAGCTTTGGCTGAGCTGGTGGACAATGCCAGGTAGGAGCATAATCTTTATATCTGCTGTCCCCTTTCATTTCTACGTTCATGTTTGTGTGCCATTACAGCTGATTTCATTTATGTATTTATCCAGCTGAAGAATGTCCATGAATGTACTTTCTTTCCCCTTGTACCTGCGAATATTTAATTATTTCAATCTATCCTGTTTATGTGAAAAGTGTACACAGAATCTATACTACTTGCTAAGGTGGTGCCAAAAAGGGTGAGGTCTAACTACGTGATTTTACCAGGTTGTACGCAAAACAAGCATTTCACTGTCCTTGGGTACGTGCCAATAAAGTGGCATTAAATCATTAATGAGTAGTATTGAGTATAGGAGCAAAGAGGTCCTTCTACAGTTGTACCGGGCCCTGGTGAGACTGCACCTGGAGTACTGTGTGCAGTTTTGGTCTCCAAATTTGAGGAAGGATATTCTTGCTATTGAGGGCGTGCAGCGTAGGTTCACTAGGTTAATTCCCGGAATGGCGGGACTGTCGTATGTTGAAAGGCTGGAGCAATTAGGCTTGTATACACTGGAATTTAGAAGGATGAGGGAGGGATCTTATTGAAACATATAAGATAATTAGGGGATTGGACACATTAGAGGCAGGAAACATGTTCCCAATGTTGGGGGAGTCCAGAGCGAGGGGCCACAGTTTAAGAATAAGGGGTAGGCCATTTAGAACGGAGATGAGGAAGAACTTTTTCAGTCAGAGAGTGGTGAAGGTGTGGAATTCTCTGCCTCAGAAGGCAGTGGAGGCCAGTTCGTTGGATGCTTTCAAGAGAGAGCTGGATAGCGCTCTTAAGGATAGCGGAGTGAGGGGGTATGGGGAGAAGGCAGGAACGGGGTACTGATTGAGAGTGATCAGCCATGATCGCATTGAATGGCGGTGCTGGCTCGAAGGGCTGAATGGCCTACTCCTGCACCTATTGTCTATTGATGCTGTTGTAGGTGCCATACAACTAATGCAATCATTTGCTATCAGAGATATATTTAAATGTTTCAATGGTGCTGTTTGAAGATAAAGGAAGAGTTTAACAATCCTGACTCTTCATCTGACCTCTTTGTGGAACATTGAAAGAACTGAATGGCTTTATCCCCAGAACAAGCTGTTTCACTTTTCCAATCATTTACTAGTATGCACAAGCAGAGGCCTTATTGAAAAAGGGATGGATGGGTGGTGGTTCTGAAACATTTTATCCTTCTATGGTTTGGGCAAAGATGACCTCAGTTTTTCATCTCAAATTTCTATCCTTTTATTAAATCTTGCAGAGATGCAGCTGCTACAAGAGTGGACATCTATACTGGTAAGTTAAAGTCAATCACTTCTGCCGATTAAAATAGATTAGCTATGCGCTGTTTACAAAAAAACCACAATTAATTAAAGAATGATCCATTCATCACAGAACGTTGGTGCGTGTGTGCCCAGATTGTCGCTGAAGTGGTATTTGCAGATTTCCATCAAACTGGGGAAAGAAACTAGGTTGAATTTGACAAACTGGAAATATTTGCTGGCTATTCATCCTTGGTTGCTGTCCAACGCTTGAAAAGGTGGATGAATGTGGTAGAGGCCTAAGAGCAGGTCGACTGCCCTTGCAGTCAAGCAGAAACTTTCATGTGGATTCTGTCTTGAGAAACAAGATTGATGATGGCTCTCAAAAGCACACCACATATGCATAGTATGCATAATGTCATGCCATTATTTGGAACTTGGCCACGTTTATTCTGTATTAACTGTACTCTATTCTGATATTCATCCAATTATGGCCATGTACATGGGGTGAGAAGTAATAAAGTTATGTAAATTTAAAAGCAAATTTACGCATTGTCCAGAGCTCATTACCACTTGGTTTGCTTTAGTTTAATTTAGAGATAGTGCAGAAACAGGCCCTTTGGCCCTTCGAGTCTGGATTGACCAGCGATCCCCGCACATTAGCACTATCCACATACATGAGGGACAATTTACACTTATACCAAGCCAATTAACATACGAACCTGTATGTCTTTGAAATGTGGAAGGAAACCGAAGATCTCGGAGAAAACCCACGTGATCACTGGGAGAACGCACAAACTCCATACAGAGAGCACCCATAGTCAGGATGGAATCCAGATCTCTGGCATTCTAAGGCAGCAACTCTACTGCTGCGCCACCATAAATCATCATTAGCATAATTCATATCATCACTGCTGAAAGCCTAGTGGCGGAGCTGGTAGACACAAGTTCATCCTGACCTCGGGCGCTATCTCTGGTGTTTCCTTGTTCTCCGTGTGTCCGAGTGAATTTCCTCCAGTATCCTTCAACATCCCATGGACATGTGGGTTGGTAGGTTAATTGGCTTCTGCAAATTTTCCGAATGTGTAAATGAGTTATGGAATGTAGGGGAATTGATGAAAATATGGGAATAATAAAATAATGAGTTGGTGTAAATGGGTTGTTGATGGCTGTTGCAGACTGAGGGCTGGACGGCAGGTTTCCATACTGTTTCTCGTTGACTCCAAATGAACTTTCTGCAGCACAGTTTAGTTTTGGGTAGCAATTAGAGCATTCTGTACAATTCTTCGCTTCTAAAAATGGTTTGCTGGAGTCCTCCATGTCTGCTGGCAATCCTGCAAAATTCACAGTTGGGTACCTTTTAACTGTGGATGATGAATATTGAAGACTATTTGACTCTGAAGGGCATATTGCCCTCGCCTACTCTCTTTCATGAATATTCCAGCAGAGTTTATTGAAAAGCTTTGTTTTCATATTTTCCTTTTATCGTTTTTTTGTTATTTCTACTCTGAGCTGTCATTTCACCATTATTGCTGCACTCCACTGCTCTGTTTAGGGCCTTGCATGTTTTTAATCCCATCTTTAGCTAACAGATTTGAAATGTAACTGTTACTCAAACAAATGGTAATGCAAAATAGAAAATGTTATATTACACATTAATTTTTAACAAGACCCATAGAAAGTGGGATCATTTAAAATCCTGTAAATTTTACTTTAAGATGTTTAGTAAAGACTACATGTTCCTAACAAATTAGATATAGCAAGGCCCAATAAAAGATTTAGCTTGGGGTTTATGGCCATTCCACTAAGGTTCTGAAAGAAAAAGGTTTATTTTTTCGTTTGTGCTTAAGATATGGTTACATATGATTTGGTGCCTCTTCTAAATGAATTGATTAAAAGTCTGTGGAACATGTTTTTGATATACCAATAAGTTAGTGGGGAAATTCGACAGAGCCCAGAGGAAAACAAAACTATAAATACAGTAAAAATTAAATTGATTAATAGAAACAGAAGGATTTTAAAAATCTTTAATTTGGTTATAGCTTTTCAATATGTACCAATCACTTAGTAGAGCAGGTAAGACCAGAGTCTAGATTATGCTAGTTCAAAACATCTTGATTAAGGATGCTATGTGACAAAAGTACGTGCTATATGCTGGAATATTTAAATTTGTATAAATACATGAGATCCATGTCATACAAAATACTGCAGTGTCCCTGCATCACCATGACATCTGAATACCTCATTCTTATTTCAAAGGCAACTTACTTTGTCACAATGATAAATTGGGAACAAGAGCTTTAGTATTTTGGTTCCAGGCTGCCGACGATTCACTTATATCAACCACCTTAAATTATTGTACACACATGACTTTTATATGCCACTTAGAAATAGTGCCTGGTGTAGAAATTACAAATGTTACACTGGTGGGCAAAGGGAGCTTTATTCATTTTTATCCTTGCAGGATATGACATCTAATTGCATCCTGTTGAACCCTAAACAAAACTGATGGATTTATTCATATGCGTTTTATCTCTTTTGTGCTGTTAACATTCCAGTAAAGAATGTGGATATGCGAGGAGCATTCATGTTATGCTTTCTGGACGATGGAACTGGAATGGATTACAGTAAGTAAACATGATATTCCAAGGCATGTTATGGATTTGTGAATTTACAACATAACTAGCTATAGATAATTGCATGGAGGGCCACTCTTTCCTGTAATAAAATAACTGCAGATGCTGGTACAAATTGAAGGTATTTATTCACAAAATGTTGGGCGTCACCCATTCCTTCTCTCCTGAGATGCTGCCTGACCTGCTGAGTTACTCCAGCATTTTGTGAATAAAAACTCTTTCCTGTAATGTACTTTACCAGGTCAATATTGACAATTCACTGCTGGCATGTTCTGGATCTCAATAGGGCAGTTAAAGTGACGGTAACTGAGAAACTGTTCTGAAAAAATCCATGGTTGTTGAAGAGCAAGTTTCCAACCATGATTTTAATTTTATGAACGTACTATGATTTGTGAAAACAACAAATTTTAATCAGTCCAATTTATATTTAACATAACTCATGGACATATCAAGTCCAAAACTAGTTAATAAATTATTAACTACATGAAGTCATGGCACTTTGAGATTTACTTTGATGCTGCAGTTTCTATTTGCATTTTTAGTACTATAGTAACTAATCTGCTGTCTACTAAATCAGATTTTTTAAAAATCAGTAAATCAAGGTTTGGATTTCTCCATCATCTCCCCTCCCAAACGAAACCTGAAATTGATTATACTGTCTTGAATATGTTCAAAGCAATATGACTGGAATACGTTCCAAGCAAGTTCCAGAGACGTAAATGAGTTTGCGGAAGCGGTTATGGACTTCATTGCAACAATAGCCGATAACATCGTCCCCACGGTAAGGGTCAGTATCTTTCATAATCAAAAACCCTGAGAGGATAGGTCTATTCACATTGCCTTGAATACTCGCACCATTGCTTACAACTCCGGCCTGGCATCCGGCAATATGGACGACTACAAGGTAGAGTCCTACCGACTGCGAAGGGTGGTGAAGGACGCAAAAAGGAGGTACAGGGACAGGATAGAGTCGCAGATGGAGCAGCAGGACACCAGGCGCCTTTGGCAGGGGCTACGGACTATAACTACCTACCGGTGCAGCCCCCCCTCAACCGGAAATGCCGGCACATCCCTAGCTGATGACTTGAACTCCTTCTACGCACGATTCGAGAAGGGCAACATTACCCCTAGCTCGCCGTCTGGAGGGGGATCCACTGCTGGAGATGTGCACACATTCTCGGTGTCCGAGCACGACATGAGAAGGGCTCGGACGCGTGTGAACACGAGGAAAGCTGGAGGCCCAGATGGTATATCTGGGCGAGTACCAAGTCTTGTGCCACTCAGCTTGCTCCAGTACTCACCACAATATTCAACCTCTCCTTGGCCAAGTCCGTGGTCCCTGCATGCTTCAAAAGATCCATCACCGTACCAGTGCCAAAGAATGCCTCTCCAGCTTGTTTGAATGATTATCGACCGGTGGCCCTCACCTCGGTGGTCATGAAATGCTTCGAGAGGCTGATCAAGAACCTTATCTGTGCCTTCCTTCCTCGCAATATGGACCCGCTGCAGTTCGCATACCGTCCGGACAGATCCACGGATGATGCGGTCTCCCAGGTTCTGCACACCGCTCTCTCTCATCTTGACAGCCAGAAGGGGGGCTATGTGAGGATGCTGTTCATTGACTTTAGTTCAGCTTTCAACACAATAGTCCCCAACAGACTGGCTGAGAAGCTGCTGAAACTGGGGCTTAACACTCCCCTGTGTACCTGGGTCCTGGACTTTCTCACCGCCAGGTCCCAAGTGGTCAGGATGGGGGAACACACATCTAACCCCCTCGCCCTGAACACAGGATCCCCCCAGGGTTGCGTCCTTAGCCCCCTACTGTACTCCCTGTACACACATGACTGTGTGGCCAGGTTCAGCTCCAACTCCATCATCAAGTTTGCTGACGACACTGTGGTGGTGGGCCTGATCTCTGATAACGAGGAGAAGGCCTACCGGGAGGAGGTGGCTGATCTGGCACTCTGGTGTCAGGACAACAGCCTCCTCTTGAATGTCAAAAAAACTAAGGAGCTGATTGTAGACTTTAGAAGGGCTGTACATCCGAGGACGTACACGCCACTCGAGATAAATGGGATTACTGCGGATAGAGTGAGCAGCTTTAAATACCTGGGAGTCCACATCACATAGGATCTGACATGGACAACACACATTGCCGCAGTGGTGAGTAAGGCAAGGCAGCGCCTTTACCACCTCAGATAGTTGAGGAAATTCAGAGCCTCTCTGAGGATCCTTCAGTGCTTCTACTCTGGGGCTGTAGAAAGCATCTTGTCCGGAAACATCACAATCTGGTTTGGGAATAGCTCTGCCCAGGACAGGAAGGCTCTGCAGAGAGTAGTGCGTTTGGCTGAAAGCCCTATGGGAACTACACTCGCCCCCCCTGCATATACATCAGGAGGTGCAGATCCAGAGCCAGCAACATTATGGGGGACCCCTACCACCCCAGCAACGGACTGTTCCAGCTGCTACGGTCAGGCAAACGCCTCCGCTGTCACGCTGTGAAAACAGAGAGGATTAGACAGAGTTTCTTCCCACAGGCCATCAGGACTGTCAACTCTCATATCACCAGGGACTAATTTAATTTACTGTATTAATTTTTTTTTGTGTTAAATTCTTTTTCTATTCTGTTTTGTAGTTTTAGCACAATCAGCAGGCGTTGCCACTTTCATTTCACTGCACATCTTGTATATGTATGTAACAAATAAAGTTGACTTGACTTGTCTTGACAGGCTTGCATTTGGAACTTTTTTTGGTTCTGTGCTGTCTTGTCCCGCTCCAGTGACTTGACCTAAAATATCATGGCTAATGCTCCAATGTATCACTATCGGAAAAGCTATCTTTCAGCAAGGCACTAATTGGAGGCCTTGTTGCCATTGGATTGACGTTAAACAATACTCGGTGTTATTTTGATGAGAAGTGTGGGAATTATTCCCAGTGTTTTGGCCAATAATTTTGGTCCATTCCTTCTCTCCCGAGATGCTGCCTGACCTGCTGAGTTACTCCAACATTTTGTGAATAAATCGATTTGTACCAGCATCTGCAGTTATTTTCTTATAATTTATTCATCAATCTTGATTACAAGCAAATTATCAGGTCACAATGGCATTGCTAATTATGTTTAACTGATATATGAATTACATGTAATAATCTCACTCAACGCACTGAGTTCCATTTAATATAGCCAGTGAATTATGTTTTAATATCATCAACAGACAGCTGGCAAAATAGATCAATCTTATTTTGATTTCTATTGGCAAGGATTTCTTTTGAGCTTCTCATGTGAGAAATTAGATTTGCATTTATGCATTGTTTTTAATTAATCTTAAGACTTTGCAAGAGTTTTACAGCTAATTATTTATTTAAAAAGTGAAATTATTGCTTTTTTGTCCTCCAGCCAATCTGTGCATAGCAAGCTCCCAAACGGAATGTGATAATGACCAGGCTATTTTAATGATGCTGAATGAGGGTAAAAGTTGGCTGGATCCTCAGAGATAACTATCTTTTCAAATTAATGCCACAGGTTTCTGTATTTAATTTGAGAGTGCAGATGATTAACATCTCGGTCAGAAGGCAGAGTTGGAAAATCATGCTTGATTTTATCTGCCTCTGAGTAGTAAATCATCCTGATTGAGGTCCCTTAACACATGGGACTCAAATGTGCCCCATTGATTTGGTGATGGCATTGCAAAAATAGGAAAACAATGAAAAATAGAGTCGTGGAGTTATAGAGCGTGGAAACAGGCCCTTCAGCCCAACTTGCCCACACCAACCAACATGTCCTATCTACACTAGCACTAGTCCCACCTGTCTTGAGTTTGACCCATATCCCTCTGAACCTGTCCCATCCATGTATATGTATATGCAGGCACCCTGCCTCATGAGACAGTGTATTGGAGTTACTTGGTTCTAGTTGATTGAGCACCTTGGTCTAGAGCATCTTAATTTTAACATGTGGTGCTCAAGTATGTGTTCTTTACCTTTGTAACTCGTTACTTTATGGCAGTTTAAAATCTGGTATTGGAATATAAATGAGTTCAGACAGACGTGCTTTATTAACATGATGAAGGAAGTTTATGACATGTCATTGGTATTTTTTTAAGTCACCTCAACTTCTTCCCCAACAGATGAGGCTGCCAGTGTGATCCAGTTTGGAAAATCTGCCAAAAGAACCCCAGAATCCACACAGATCGGGCAGTATGGGAATGGACTCAAGTCGTATGTTTTTCCATTTTCAGTCTGATTTGATTTCTTTTTAAATGTACTTTGTCCTCTTAACAAAACATTGTTGGGATTTTGTAGTGGCATGTTATGTCGGGTTGTGTTTTTGGCTTTATATGATACTAGAAATTGTTAAATACCAATGGGATATTGATATAGTTTAAAGCAAGATTTCCCAAAGACTGATAATTCTTGCTGATGTGTAGGCAATTGACCTGCAACCTTAGAAAAATTCTACAGTTGTTAGTGTTGAAGAAAGCCTTCACTGTCCAGATTGAAGACAAAATTCTACTACAGCAGCAACTTGGGTTTTGGTGCTGACTTTAGGAACGACAATATTCAAAGCTCGCTCGTTTGAGGTGAATGGTCAATAGACGAGTGGAATCCTTCTATAAAATAAACTTATAGGGAATAAATGAACATCTATGGAGTTACAATTTGAAAAGAGCAATTGCAAATTTGGTTTAAACACATGTTTTCTGGCGGGGTGGGGGGGGGGGCAGGAGAAGAATTAGAAGTGTCATCCTGAAGAACAAGATTAGAGTAGTTGAGAACCCTATCATCAGTAACTTTGTAAAGATGTGATCAGAAAATGCTCATAGAAGTGAATGGTGTGGACAAGGTTTTATAAACCTAGAGGAGATGAGGTAGGGCCAGATTTTGAGGGGAAAAATGATGGACAGGCTAGATTTGTCACGGCTGAATTAACAGGATGCACCAAGGAATCAACCACCACCAAATTAAATGGAAATCACTTGATTGTCACTAGAGTTCTCAGTTTAACACCATTATGAAAGTGTCTTCAACTCTGAAAGCACAGTAGTTTTTTTAGACAGTTAGGTTAGGATGAAAAATGTGGTCATATGATCATGTTCTTGTATTACGATACAATAGAACTTTATTTATCCCAGGAGGGAAATTGATCTGCCAACAGTCATAAAACACAGCAAGAAACATGAAATTAAAGTGACGAGTGGAAAGTCTAGGATTGGGGGTGAGGAGAGAAGGGGAAGGGGAGTCAGTCTACCCCACAACAGAAGGGGGGGGGGGGGGGGTTGTATAGTTTGATAGCCACAGGAAAGAGGGATCTCCTGTGGTGTTCTGTGCTGCATCTTGGTGGAACCAGTCTGTTGCTGAAGGTGCTCATCAGCTTGACCAATGTGTCATGGAAGGGGTGAGCTGTATTGTCCAAGATGCTTCGCAGTTTGAGGAGCATCCTCCCCCCAAGACCACCTCCCATGAATCCAACTCCATCCCCAGGACGGAGCTAGCCTTCCTGGTGAGCTTGTTAATTCTGTTGGCGCCTGTGGCCTTCGCCCTGCTACCCCAGCACACGACAGCGAAGAAGATGCCACTGGCCACCACCGATTGTTAGAACATCTGCAGCATCTTACTGTGGACATTGAAAGAGCGGAGCCTCCTCATTCATTGAATTAATACAAGTGGTACAGATGACTGGTAATCTGTTTAAAATAGAATTTCTGGTGGGTGGCAGATGAGACATCATTTAGGAAATCAGGCCGAAGTTGTTAAATAGTATGAGTAATAGTGAAACAACCCAGGGGCCAGTAATTTTTAAGAAATTGGAGAGCATGGTGTAGAAGTATGCTTTGTAAACTGTTGTCATAAATAAAATAATAGAGGCAGAGGAGTAAGGGTAAGGGGATTTATTTTGTATGTCAGCATTTATGTCAACAGAGGTTACGTTGGGTGTCATTGGGATATGTGTCATTGTCTATGATGGTGAAATTAAATTTAAGTAATAACATTTAGCTGTGTTTGAAGTATGAGAAAAGTCAGAATATAGATTAATAATGTGTCTTCTACGTAACAAAACTCTGGTAGAGTCATGGAATCGTGAAGTGTGGAAACAGGCCCGTCGGCCCAACCAACCAACATGTCCCATCTACGCTAGTCCCGCCTGCCTGCGTTTGGACCACATCACTCCAAACCTGTCCTATCCATGTACCTGTCTAAATGTTTCTTAACTGCAATATTACCTGGCTCAACTGCCACCTCCAGCGGCTCGTTCCATATACCTATTACCGTTTGTGTAAAAGGGCCATTGAAAATTAAGCCTCGGGAAACCCATTATTAGAATTTGCCCCAGGCTAGGATGTGGATAAACCACAGACTAGTCATTGTGTGACCAGTTTGCAAGGTCTTAATAACCAGTGATTGTTTAATATGTGTTATCGCACAATAACTTTAAGGAGCATATTTAATTATACACTTTGAAATTGTTGGACATATCAGAGAGTAACGGTGAACTTGTGTAAAAGTCAATTTTTTTTTTCTTTTCATCCTCTTCAGTGGCTCAATGCGAATAGGCAGAGACTTTATTTTATTCACAAAAAAAGAGGATACAATGACCTGCGTTTTCCTTTCACGAACATTTCATGAAGAGGAAGGAATTGATGAGGTTAGTTTCTGTTTTCAGATGAAATTATTCTACTTGTGTTACAATAGTATTTGTCCCCACTTTCTCTGCTTCGCCTAATCTTAAACGTAATTTATGCTGTTAGACAGCAAGTGAATGTTTTTTTTTTCCATTACCTCTCTGCTTTTTCACTTGTTTTTCCATATTTCTGCATTTACTGTTGTGGCCTCAGAAGTGGTAGTCCTATTTTATTTTTTTGTCTCTAATTTGGGGAATAGTTTCAACGTGACCACTGTCAGCCAATGTTGGATTGAACTGCACCACATAGGCCAGTGATTGACCTCTGAGGTTCTGACCAATTCTATGTTAACTTGACCAACTAAATAGGAATCTTTAATAGCTGCTGAGTAATAATCCACACATGCAAAGGTGATAGCCTGAAAACCTTGGCTGTGATTCCTTCATTTTAATTATGTTCTTTTTGGTTGGGACAAAACAGGTGATAATTCCACTTCCAACATGGAATTCCAAAACGAGGGAGCCCATGACTGACAATCCTGAGAAATTTGCCATTGAAACAGAACTTATCTACAAATATTCGCCATTCAAGTCCGAGTCAGAGGTCATGGAGCAGTTTCAGAAAATCAAAGAAAATAATGGTAAGGACATTTTTCATGACAAATTTATTCTAGCATAATATATCCCAAAGAATTAGTAGATGTAGGGATGAGCTTCAAACAAGAAGAGGCGACAAAGTTTGGGGTAGTGAGTGTAGAGGTACTGGCATGGAATGGGAATGCAGTGGCTTTGATGCTGATGGACTGAGAAATGATTCACAATTCACAGGAAGACGTAAGACATAAATTTCTACACATTTGAGCCTGACTAGGGTGGTATTACAATGGTCAAATCTAGAGCTAGTAAAGATATGAATATGGCAACGGTGGCTTGCCTCAATTTTTAGTTTTAGAACTACAGTGCAGAAATAGGCCCTTTGGCCCACCGAGTCCACACTGACCGATTTAGTTTAAACTACGTTCCAGATTTGTAAATGGGCACGACCTGATGAGCAGACATAAGTTTGGAAGTCCTTTCCACGTAGGGTAGGGCCACAGGGAGAGTGGGCATGAAAAACCATGATATCGGTGGCAGGTATGCACTTTTTCATCATGGTGGTGGAAACCTCTGCCTTTTGTTAACCTGTTTTTGTTTTCTTTTACTGGAGGAAGTTCTGGTTCATTCAGAGAAGTGTTTTGTTTAAAAAAAGCACCCCAGGGTACAGGCAAGAGCTGGCATAGACTTGTCCCGCCCCCCTGACATCAGTCTGAAGAAGGGTCTCGACCCGAAACGTCACCCATTCCTTCTCTCCCGAGATGCTGCTTGACCTGCTGAGTTACTCCAGCATTTTGTGAATAAATCGATTTGTACCAGCATCTGCAGTTATTTTCTTATACTACTGGCGTAGACTTGAGTTTAGTTTGGAGAAACAGCGTGGAAACAGGTCATTCAACGCACTCACGCCGACCAACGATCCTCCGCATACTAGTTCTATCCTACATACTAGGGGCAATTTTACAGAAGCCAATTAACCTACAAAGCTGCACGTCTTTGGAACGTGGGAAGAAACCAGAGCACCCGGAGAAAACCCACGGGGTCACAGGGCGAACATACAAACTCAGTACAGACAGCACCTATAGTCAGGATCGAACCTTGGTCTCTATCGCTGTCAGGCAGCAACTCCATTGCAGCACCATTGTGCCGCCCTGAAGGACGATCTCCTTTGACATGACAAAAATATGAATGGGTATGAGCCATAGAATTTGCCATGCTCAATGGCGGATTAGGCTGGAATATTCTTTGGCTCACTCCTATTTCTTCAGTTATGATGAGAATGTGAGAAACTAGCACTTGAATAGTTGATTTGTTAAGTAAAACAAATGTTGATGCAGACAAGTTATAAATAATGACCTGTTTTGCTGTAGAATTGTGGATGTTTCCACAATTCTTGAAATAAACAATGTGTCCATTATGTGTGATGAAAGATTGTTACAGTGTAAATTGATTGTGAAGTGTATTTTCTAAATCCTCAACTGCATCCTGTACTGTTTTAATACTTTGCAGGTACTTTGGTGGTTGTTTATAACCTTAAACTGATGGATAATGGTGAGCCAGAGTTGGATGTCATCTCTGATCCTACTGACATTCTGATGGCAGGACCACCACTTGAGGGAGTGTGAGTAATCAGTGAGGAGGCTATACGCATGTATTATTTGGGGAAGAAAAAATCTCCATAGTGAATAAAGTTTACAATACATTGCAAACAACTTAACTTCTATTTTATAAGTGACTAGACGAGCATGGACCCGTTGGGTCCAAACTTCTCCTGCGGGCCCGGCAACCCTCCCCCAACTGACGACCCTTGGACCCGTTGCTGACCGGGGAGTCTCCGCCTGGGCTGTGGGCGGGGGAGGGGAGAGGGAGCCACTCACCGCGGCCCTTCGCAGCGGCCAGAGCGAGCAGTGGACCCGTGCAAACCTCTCCTGCAGCGGCAGCTCGAAGGCGACGGCCATCTTCTTTGACCTTCTGCCGCCGAACTGCACCGCGGGAGGAAAGTCAGGCACAGGACACGCCGGGACGGGCGCCAGTCCTCCCAGCGGGGGGGGGGGGGGGGCAAGCATATTTATTAAAGTTTATTTAGTTAATTGCTTTTAAAATGTAAGAAAACTTGATCAATCGAGACTAGGCGAATGGTGAGTAGGGAGGGCCTAAAATTGTTGCGCTATCGTGTATCGTTTTGGCTGTATATATGGATATGGATATAGAGAGATAGAGAGAGATGTATAGGGATAGATATATAGATAGATATATAGATAAAAGCTGCCATGAAATGACTTGCAATTTTAAATAATGTGAATTTAAACCATTGCTATGGGCTGTAGGGTATGGGGTCTGAATGATAACAAATATAAACCATTGGTTGAAATGCACTCTTGCCACCTAGTGGTTCTTCCCTCTCACTGGTGGTGAAGAACCAGAACACCCATTCCTTTTGTGCTTGTAAAGGGAGGTTGAACATGTGGTGGTCTTTTGTGTGGTAAACAAGTAGAAAATAAACTTAAATATTGATCTAAATATGTTGATAGTTTGTAGCTCTCACAATGTATATTGAATTTGATGCAGATTCTTTGGGCATTTAAAATATTTCCTAAGTTCTAAGAGCAGAATTAGGCCTTTCGGCCCATCGTCTACTCCGTCATTCAATCGTGGCTGATCTATCTCTTCCTCTCAACCCCATTCTCCTGCCTTCTCCCCATAACCCCTGACACCCGTACTAATCAAGAATCTTGTCAATCTCTGCTTTTTTTTAAATAGCCATTGACTTGGCCTCAATGGCAATCTGTGGCAATGAATTCTACAGATTCACCACCCTCTGACTACAGCAATTCCTCCTCATCTTTCTCAAGTTATGTCCTTTTATTCTGAGGCTGTGGCCTCTGGTCCTAGACTCTCCCACTATGACTTGATGTCATAAACGAGTAAAAGATATAATTCTGAAAATCTGAAGACTAGTTCCACAAAGAGAAAATGAACAGTTTACTCTTTATTTTCACTATCAATCCATTTCTCTCTTCAGTTTGTCCTGAGAAATGGAAAGGTGGTGATGACCTTCTCAACAAAGTAGCATGGTTATGGAGGGCTTAACATCTGCCCCCTTCTTTTCCTCTTCATTCAAATCTCCCTACCAGTCTCTTTCAGCTAAGGAACATGAGACCGTTATTGTGGGCGTGATCCCTGCAATCTGCCAATTTAACATGATGCATATGAGGGTTAGTATGTCAGTAGTTTCCCTGCATGGAAATTAGGTCAACAAGTCTCCAAACTGAGTCATAGAGTGATACAGTGTGGAAACTGGCCCTTCGGCCCAATTCGCCCACACCAGCCAACAATGTCCCAGCTACACTAGTCTCACTTGCCTGCGCTTGGTCCATATCCCTCCAAACCTGCCCTATCCATGTACCTGTCTGTTTCTTAAACGATGGGATAGTCAATGCCTCATCTACTTCCTCTGGCAGCTTGTTCCATACAACCACCGCCTTTAGTGTGAAAAAGTTACCCCTCAGATTTCTGTTACATCTTTTCACGAACCTATGTCCTCTGGTCCTCAATTCCCTTACTCTGGGCAAAAGACTCTGTATCTACCTGATCTATTCCTATTAGGATTTTTTATACCTCTAAGATTTCCTCTCATCCTCCTGTGCTCCATGGAATAGAGACCCAGCCTACTCAACCTCTCCCTTTTGCTCACACCCTCTAGTCCTGGCAACATCCTCGTAAATCTTTTCTGAACCCTTTCAAGCTTGACAATATCTTTCTTATAACATGATGCCCAGAACTGAATACAATATTCTAAATGATCTCACCAACATCTTATACAACTGCAACATGTCCTCCTAACTTCTATACTGAGGTTGAGATTCAAGTGTGGAGAGAGCAGGTCACTAAGGGTTATTGCATGATTGCTTGGAGATTTGGAATTTAGCTTTCTAATTGATTTGTCTATTTTACAGAAAACCAGAGCGGCGCTCCTTCAGAGCGTACACAGCTGTTCTGTACATTGACCCTAGAATGAGAATCTTTATCCAGGGTCACAAGGTCCGGACAAAACGATTGTCTTGCTGCCTGTTTAAGCCAAGGTAATAGCAAACGTTTTACTATCGCAATGTTTAAGAAACATTTGGACAGCTACGTGTACAGGACAGGTTTAGAGGGGGTATGGGCCAAACCCAGGCAGGTGGGACTAGTGTAGATGGAACATGTTGGTTGGTGTGGACAAATTGGGTTGAAGGGCCTTTTTCCATGCACTATGATTCTATGGACATTTAGCATCATAAAGGGAAACTTGGATTATACGGTGTGTTTCACAAACCCACCATGCCCTATTCTCATTGATACCATCAGGCAGGAGGTACAGAGGCCTGAACTCCCACACCAGCATGGGGTTCTTCTGGGTTCTTCAAACAACCTTCACAACCTTAATCCTGCCTCGACAACCAAACACTCTTTTGCACTTCGATGGACTTGCTTTTGTTTTCCATGTATGTTTTTGGACTAATGTCTTGTTTTTTTGCACATTCCTTTAGAATTTAAAATTACATTTATGTATAATTTATTTTGGGGTGTTGGTCTAGGTCTGTGCCTGCAATGCTGCTACGAACAGCAGTTTTCATTCCAGTATCTCACGGTTATTGTGCATATAATAATAAACTCTACTTGGACTTGATCTGAAATTCAGACATGTTAAGCAAATTAAATACAGCTTGGTCAATGTTGTAATGTGGAAAATTTGGCAGGTGTTTTATAAACAGCAAGGTCTTAGTGACAGGAGCATGATAATAACCTGACGTGGATGGTGGAGGAGGGGGCATTCCTCTGCTCTTGTTTATACACTTGAGATAGAGGGTAAACTGGGTTCTGGTTTAACATTTAATCTGAAAGTTGGATCACTTTCATTATCTAGATAATCCAATGTTACTTAGCTGTACCAAAGATAGACACAAAATGCAGGGGTAACTCGGCGGGACAGGCAGCATCTCTGGAGAAAATGAATAGGTGAAGTTTTGGGTCAGGGCCCTTCTTTAGATTAGAGACTTCTTCAGGTTTTGAGTCTGAAGAGGGGTCCCAACCCGACACGTCACTTATCCATTTTCTCCAGAGATGCTGCCTGGCCCACTGAGTCAATCCACCATTTTGTGTATCTTTGGTATAAACCAGCATCTGCAGTTCGTATGTTTTATTTCATGTTATCTTGGCTGCAGTTGGCTGTGAGCTTAGATTTTCATGCTCATGTCTGTGTGGAAAGAATTGAACCTGTAGCTTTGACTCGTAGTCAAACTGATGACTCGTAGATGGGGCAGTGGAATGAACAAAACATAGTTTAAATGAATGGTAGCATACTCCTGTTCCCAAGTTCTTAAGAGCATCGGCAGCGTGTCCTGACAGTTGCTGTGCATTTGTGGTGGAGGTAGAATATAATGAATGAGAAATGGGAAAGGGATATTGTGGACACAGGTAGATACATTGGAAATTCATCCTCATTTAAATGGCAAATAGTAGTGATCTTTTAAAACCGATATCTTCGTTTAAATGGCAAATCATGGTGATGTTTTAAACTTAAATTGAATTTGCGTATGACAATCACAGATTATGTTTTGATCTTTGTGTTGATGCAGTGGCTCTAACTAGCTTTTCCCTCCTTCACAGAATGTATAAGTATACATCGAATCGGTTCAAGACCCGTGCTGAACAAGAGGTGAAGAAAGCTGAACACTTGATGAAAATAGGTATGTTTCACAGGGAGAGAAATGTCTGCACAAATGTGATTCCGCACGTAAACCATGTCATGCTGTTTGTTTGAGGGCCTGAGGGATGTCAAGGTTTAGTTTAATCATCTGTTTAGTCCAGGTTTGAGGGGATGATTTAGCAAGGATGATTGGACTGTGAGCGACTTTGAGGTATCTGAATTTGGTGCCGTGATTTTGCCTTTTACTGTTTTGATGTGGTATTCCAGTGTTGTAATTTCGATTCAGATGAGGCATCATAGTCATAATGGTCAAGGGCAGATTATTTATTATAGAATTGAAAATTAAACAATGAAGCATTAAAATTTCAGCATTTGTTGCGGTTTTTTTCAAATACGTTTCTTCCTCCTTGTCCTTTATGGGCAGCACCTTGTACATTTGACCTGCTCTGGGGATAAAGTGGATAAATAATGCTTTCAACATCATGTTTAAACCTAAGAATCGGTTAGGGTCTTTGGAGATGTGTTGAATTTCCTTAGTCCTTTGACAAAGTAGAAGCATCGGTATGTTTTTATGCCCATATTGGTGAAGTGGTTAAACCAGGTCAAATTGTCGTGGATATTTACACCTAGAGACATGATGTTCTCCACCATCTCCACTTTAACAGCCTTGGTACAGACAGTGGCACCTACCCCGCCCCGCTTCCCAAAGTCAATGGCCAGCTCCTTTGTTTTGCCGATGTTGAGGGAAAGGTTGTTGTCTTGACACCATGCTATAGATCTCTTTATCTCCATCTCATTGTTGTCTGAGATCCAGCCCGCTATGATGCTGTCACCTGCAAACTTGTTTATGGAGCTGGAGTAGAATCTGTCTGCAACAGATTCAGTCTGCTTTAACCAAAACCCATTATAAAGAAATCTTATAAAGAGGGTTGACTCTTTGCATTTTCAGGGCTCCATTGTATCACGAGAAAAGCTGTGGATTCATGTTTGTGTTCCTGGCTCCGTTGACTAGAATCTGCAAAGAAAATGTGTTGTCCAAGTGACTTTTAAATGAAAATAGTAGGAAAATGTCACATTTGAAATATATTTAAAAACTTCATATTTGAAAGGCAATCTCAAACTGTTTTTGCGTCAGTACTTAGTTTTAAAATTCCTAATGGTGTCGCTATCAGTAGATAATATCTTTTATTGTTTCTAGCTGAGGAGAAGTCACGGGAAGCAGAGAGTAAAGCATGTGCCCTGGTATTGAAGCTGAGTGGTGATTTGAGCAGGGAATCAAGGGTAAGTTTATTTTGCTTGTATATTAAATAATTAGAACTTATGCAATCATTTCTCTGAATATGCACACATGATTGAAATGTCATAGTTATTCTCTGGTATCTGTGGGCGGTGTCGCTTGCTGGCTGCATGCCATAAAGGATCATTTTGTCTATTTTCTTGATTAAGTTGTCAGTGTTATAGCTTTGAAGAAAACTGTTTCTCCTTTAGGCAACTTTGCATCATCATGAGCATAAGCAAAACAATATGAGCATGGGGTGGCCATGTGACCACATGGGTTTCCTCCATGTGCTCCGATATCCGCCCACATCCCAAAGATGTGTGGGTTTGCAGGTTAATTGGCTTCTGTAAATTGTCCATGGTGTGTGCGGAGTGGATGTAGAGGAGGGATAGCGTGGAGCTGGTATGAGAGGATGGTCGATGTGGCCCGGGGCCTGTTTCCATGCTGTAACTCTGAATGCTAGTTTCCACACAGGAAATATTGCTATCTGTTAATAGCTACTTTAGAGACTTCATAGAGTTTTGGCATTGACTTCTAGGATTTGAAAAGTTTTGCACAAAGTTGGCTCTGTAATCTGGTTAATCGTTATTAATCAAAGAGCAAATCAAAAAACTGCAAGTACTGGAAATAAATTAAAAATACAATTTGGGAAGTTCTCAGCATGTCAGGCAGCATCTGAGAAGAGAAAAACAATTGATATTTCAAGTCAATTAATTTTCATTTCTGAAAGGGTGTTATTATTTTATTTTTGTATTATTTCTGTTTTATTTTTGCTTTTTCCTGCTTCCTCTAAATATACTGAATGACTGTTTAGCATTTCCAGCACTTAAAACTTTTGGTTAATCATTACATACTCATTGGTTCAAAAACACAAGAGAAACCAACAGAGACGAAAGCAAAAAATACCTGAAAAATCTCAGCAGGTCAGACAGCATTTATATAGAGAGTAATTGAGTTAATGTTTCAGTCTAAGGCCCTTTAACAGTACTAAGAAAGCTGAGAAATCAAACCTATTTTAAGTCGCAGCGAAGGGGAAGTGCAGTGTGAATGTTTGTTATAGGATGGAAATCAGCAGTGATAGGGATGGCACAGTGGCACAGCAGTAAAGTTAAAATGACAGGACACTTACAGTGACAGGCAACACGAAGTTCAGGATCACTCTTGTAGGTGGAGGTGTTTTGCAAATGACTATTCCACTGTGCCATTGGGAATGGAGTCTTTTACAGGTTTGAGAGGAGTTGGAGTCAAGATGGTCGTGTGCCCATTGGCTTTTAATAGACACTATCCCAGAGATGATAGCAAAGCCAAGGAAGGAAAGAGTCACAGATGGACAATGTGAGTGCAAGATGGAAGTTGCCAGCAAAGATTTGAAGTTTTAGAATACACCTTAGGCAGAAATTGAAAAGGCTGAAATTGCTGCCCAGCTAGAAATGATTGTTTGACACTTACCAATGACTAAAATTCAATCCGACAATCTAAGAATAATTCGAAAGGCTTGATGTACAGTGTAACATAGTATATGTGTAAAATAGTACATCAAGTGAGAAGGTTGTACAAATGTTTGTTCTTTTAGTATTTTCTAGTAAGTGTCAAGAACTTGTTTCCTCCTTAAACCGAAAGTTGCAGTTAACTAATCTGGATTACCTTTGTTTCCTAGGTTCATCTGAGACAAGTGCAGGATGCTGCATTCAATCTAAACAGAGAAGCTGATGTGAAGAAGCGAATACATGAAGCCAAACTTCGGTACGTTTCAGGCCTTGCACAAGCTGAAGATGTCACTCCCTCATTCACCATTGACTTATGTATATTCCATAGGTAGACACAAAACGCTGGAATAACTCAGCGGGACAGGCAGCATCTCTGGAGAGAAGGAACGGGTGACTTTTCGGGTCGTGACCCTTCTTCAGAGCCATGGGTGATGCTTCCCAGCCGTGTCCTTTGGGGGTAGAGAAGTGGTCCCCAAATCTATCTCACTTCAAAATGGGGGAAACTGAGAAACATCGCTAGCAACTCGACATCAATAGAAGTTTGAATGTACAAATTACAACAACAAAAAATCCAAGAAAACTGCAATGCCGCCGCCTTATATTTAATTATTTGCCCAAAGTACCTCTATCATGTTAGCCAGTGTTCTGGGTTAACAATTTATATCGGCAGTGTTTACAAGATTTACTTATCACCAAACTCCCTCTACCCTCCCACTCCTCTGGATTCTCAGATTGAGCCAGAATTTTTCTTCTCAATGTATATTACCGTACAACTATGTGGATTAAATTACATCTGTGCTGCCACTCCAACCAACTTTGCAGCTGATTATGGTCTGCCCTAACCTTAGAAAACCTTTTTCACTACCTAGGTCTCCAATTTCCATGTTGTCTGCAAAGTTATCGAGTCAGACTGCCTGCGTTCTCAACCTGAAATTTTCCCTGTACAAAACCATGCTGACTCCTTTGAATCAATCCTGCCTTTCCAAGTGAACATAAATCCAGTGAGGGTAAAACCACAGAAGGTGGTGTTAGTGTACTTTGCCCTGCTAGGCTTCTGTTCTTTTTCTTGTGTATAATTTCATGGCTACCAGTTACCATTCAATTCTTTAACTCAATGGTTATCTTTCATGTAAATCCTACATGTTTAGACAATAGGTGCAGTAGGCCATTCGGCCCTTCGAGCCAGCACCACCATTCAATGTGATCATGGCTGATCATTCTCAATCAGTACCCCGTTCCTGCCTTCTCCCCATACCTCCTGACTCTGCTGTCCTTAAGAGCTCTATCTAGCTCTCTCTTGAATGCATTCAGAGAATTGGCCTCCACTGCCTTCTGCACTGGAAAACCATTTGACTGAAGCAGATCATGGTATGATCTGTCTATTCAAATACTTGCATGCATAGTTTTCTGTGGGTTATCAGGAATGAGACCGTTGCCTCCTACTTATTCCCTTGTATGGTCCTCAACGTTCCTTCTCACCCATGCCAACTCTACTGCGGCTAATGAAATGCTCCTTATGTCACCGAGGGTCGTTAACTTGACACAGGCTTAGTTTTTTTTGGTCTCTATATTTTAATTACATGCTAATATACTACTGAGCATTTGAATCTGGGAAGAGCCATAAAATGCTGAAATGATTGGGTTTGTTGCGGTGGCCAAATATGAGAATATTTTGTGGGCAATGACAGGAAAATAGAACATATCAGTGACTGGCACACTTAAGTTTGGATCCATAATCTATTGCTATAGTAGCGGGTAATCCCACAGGTGTTAAAGTTCCATTTCCCATTTTGTCGGTGGGAAGAAGGCAGGAGAATAGGATTGAGAAGGAAAAATAGGAAGGACAGAACAGACTCGATGGGCCGAATAGCCTAATCCTGCTCCTTATGTCTTCTGGTTTTCTTGGTTGTCTCGTGTAAAAGCAGAATAACATCTTTCTTTATGATCCCTTGTCATTTCTTTTCTTTCCCCCAATTTTTGAGTGGAACATCATGGGTGAGGTGGTAAACCATCGGAAAGGTGATGCCTTGTTAATGTGTTTAAAAAGCCAATTAATTATAAAAACAAAAATCCTTCTGTTAATGTGCTTGAAGAGAATCTCTGGTAAACTGTCTTATTTTCTAACTTATATAGAGCTTTGAAGGAACCAAAGGAGATGTGTTTTATTTTCGGTGTTAACATCGAGTATCGCGACCAGGATGGAATGTTTATTTATAACTGTAGTCGTCTCATAAAGATGTACGAGAAAGTGGGGCCACAGCTGGAAGGAGGAGTGTGAGTATTCTGAGAATTGCCTGCTTTCATTTTAAATATCTTACCGTAAGCTTATTACTACTTTGCTAAATGAAGTTCATTTTTCTCAGTATCAGTCTAATAAATATGATGAAACATTGTTGTCACATGTACCTAGGCACAGTGAAAATTTTTGTTTTGCATACAATCCAGTAAATTCCTATGATAGATGGGCACAATCATAGATAAGTACAAAAATGCAACAATGGTAGTGTAATAGACTTTACCGAGACAGAACACAAAGTTTCAAAGATCTTAAGAGTGCCTTGTCTTTTCTTAAAGGCCTGTTGTCCTGGAGACACCAATCCCCTCCACTGTCCGCCACCATCTTTAAAACGGCACTTTGTCCAGCGTCCACCGCCATCGCAGTCCTCACGATATCTGTTGAAAATGTCCTTTGTCCACACTGGCTTCCACCACAATTGCAGTTTAGTTTATTATTGCATGTGCCAAGGTGTAGTGAAAAGCTTTTGTTGTGTGCTATCCAGTCAGCGGAAAGACAATACATGATTACAATCGAGCCATCCACAGTGTACAGCTACAGGATAAAGGGAATAACATTTAGTGCAAGATAAAGCCAGCAAAGTCCGATCAAGAATAGTCCGAGGGTCACCAATGGGATAGATAGGAGTTTAGGACTGCTCTCTGGTTGTGGTAGGATGATTCAGTTGCCTGATAACAGCTGGGAAGAAACCGTCCCTGAATCTGGAGGTGTGCGTTTTCACATTTGTGTCCCATGTTTTACTTGTGTCCTGTGATACAACACATTCGTGTGACAAGCTGTCGCATTATCAAATAGCCCAAGGAGTTTAGTTTGGAGATACAGTGCGGAAACAGGCCCTTAGGCTCACCGAGTCCCCGCCGACCAGTGATCCCCGCACATTAACGCTACCCTACACAAAATAGGGACAGTTTACACATGCACCAAGCCAATTAACCTGTACATACCTGTACATCTTTGGAGTGTGGGAGAAAATTGAAGATCTTGGAGAAAACCCACATGGTCAGGGGGAGAACGTACAAACTCTGTACAGACAGCACCCATAGTCAGGATGGAACCCGGATCTCTGGCGCTGTGAGGCAGCAACTCTGCCGCTGTGAGGCAGCAACTCTACCTCTGTGAGGCAGCAACTCTACCACTGTGAGGCAGCAACTCTACCACTGTGAGGCAGCAACTCTACCACTGTGAGGCAGCAACTCTACCACTGTGAGGCAGCAACTCTACCACTGTGAGGCAACAACTCTACCACTGTGAGGCAGCAACTCTACCACTGCGCCACCACTGTCCCGATATAAAAAACACTGGCTTTTTTTAACTGCATTTAAAATGTCACATGTATTTTGGAAAAGGTCTTAAGATAGGGAAAGTGCTACAGAGTGGAGAGATTGGAGGATCTTTCAAAGAATAGAGGCTGCCACTGAGAGTGCAGCAAGGGAAGAAGTAATACAGTGGATAAAGTCAGAGGTCTGGAACATATGGGAAGGAACTTAGTTCTGCAGTGACAATGATGAATGAGGTTGTTTAAGGTGCAAATACCGCTATGATTTCATTCTATTCTATTTGGGGAATCGGGGAGAGCAGCTGAGCCGATGTTTTCTGGACCAGTTGCAATAGATGATTTGTGGACTTCATAGTGGATGAACATCAGTGTGATGGAAGCTACATTAAGAAGTGACCAAGGAATGGGTAAAAACGTTGCATAAAAGGGGGAGTTAATCTGCAAACAGTTGAAACGGTTGTTTTGTTTATCATCAGGGCGTGTGGTGGAGTTGTGGGTGTAGTGGACGTCCCATACCTGGTTCTGGAGCCCACCCACAATAAGCAGGACTTTGCAGATGCCAAGGAGTATCGCCATCTACTGAGAGCCATGGGAGAACACCTGGTGCAGTACTGGAAAGATATCGGCATAGGTAAGGGAAGGATTTTTAGCTGTGCCAAACATAGTTAAACAGACCCTGACTGCTCATTTTTGTGTGCATGTTATTCTTGAGTTCTTTTGCTTTCAAACAACAAAATGATTGGTGGATTGTTGCAGAGTTTTAAAGGATATGGTTGTCAATGCACCTCCAGCTTATCTGCAGCTCAATGCTTGTTTAACTTTAATTGTAATGAAATTGATATTTGTTTGTGAAAGAGTCTGAAACCTATACCATGCAGAAATAGGTCCTTCATTCCAACTCCTTCATGCTGACTGAGTTGCCTAACTGAGCTGGTCATTTTGTACCAATTTGGTCCACGCACCCTGTTCTTTGCCACCTGCTAGTTAAGATTAACCTGAACAGATCACTCACCTGTTGATGTTGTCTGTTGCCATCATTTTATTTTATCCCTTTTGCTTTGTGATTTTTCACAGGGCTGTCCAGATGATCTTATTTCAACTCCTATTCTAGACCTAGTTCTAGGTAGATCCATGGGACTCAATAGCTCATTCATTATTTGGAAACTGTTCTTGTTGTACATGTCTAGGTTATAGAGCTCACTGTCTTTTCATAATGCATGATTAATTGCAAAACAGATTTTTTTAAACAATATGACCTCCTACAAAGTTAACACAATAATTCTCCTGGCCTATAGCACAGAAGGGGATAGTGAAATTCTGGGATGAATTTGGCTATCTGTCAGCCAACTGGAACCACCCACCTTCTGACGAGACATTGTACAAGAGGCGGCGTGCCATGGAGATTCCGACCACCATTCAGTGCGGTACGTCTCACCATAATGCCTTCTGTGCATAAAGTGGGTAAGATCCACAGGCGAGTATCAATTAAGCTAGTCATAAGTTAAAAAAACAAAACAAAATTCTTCCTCCTGCTCACCAACAATTAATTTAAACAGTAGCCACTGAAGTTGTGGCTCTTACTTTGTATTTGATTCTATGTTGCATACTTGCATAGATTTGATTCCCTCTTTTAGTCCATCCGTATCCTGCTCTGCTTCCCAGCTTTCTTTCTTTCTGCTTTATTGATGGTGCTTGCTTTTGTTTTCTGGTATTAAGCCACCTTTTACTTTTGGGAGATTAGATTGTGAGTATTGCGGGCTAAAATGCCCATAGCCTGCCTCTTCTCCTTGCTTCACACAAAGGGTGGTGGGTGTATGGAACGAGCTGCCAGAGGAGGTAGTTGAGGCAGCGACTATCCCAATGTTTAAGAAACAGACAGGTACATGAATAGGACAGGTTTGGAGGGATGTGGGCCAAACACTAGCCGGTAAGATTAGTGTAGCTGGAACATGTTGGCCAATGTGGGCAAGTTGAGCCGAAGGGCCTGTTTCCACGCTGTATGACTCGATGAGTACTTGAACATCAGCTTGCCTTTGACAACTCTTGAATTGCAATTAGAATTTGCCCATTTGAATGCCTCAATTTCATGCCACGCAGTTACTCATTAAACAATTAGGAAGCTCTCGTTTCTATTACTATCACTGTTGCTCTCTTGACTAAATGGCTGACTGAAATCCTTAAAATAGACAATAGGTGCAGGAGGATGCCATTCGGCCCTTCGAGCCAGCACCGCTATTCAATGTGATCATGGCTGATCATTCTCAATCAGTGCCCCATTCCTGCCTTCTCCCCATACCCCCTGGCTCCGCTATCCTTAAGAGCTCTATCTAGCTCTCTCTTGAATGCATTCAGAGAATTGGCCTCCACTGCCTTCTGAGGCACAGAATTCCACAGATTCACAACTCTCTGACTGAAAAAGTTTTTCCTCATCTCAGTTCTAAATGGCCTACCCCTTATTCTTAAACCCTTGGCCCCTTGTTCTGGACTCCCCCAACATTGGGAACATGTTTCCTGCCTCTAACGTGTCCAACCCCTTAATAATCTTATACGTTTCGATAAGATCTCTCATCCTTCTAAATTCCAGTGTATACAAGCCTAGTCGCTCCAGTCTTTCAACATATGACAGTCCCGCCATTCCGGGAATTAACCTAGTAAACCTACGCTGCACGCCCTCAATAGCAAGAACAGTTGAGTGGTGGAGAGAAGTGTTTAAAGCCCTTCCACTTTTGAAAAAAAATGACAAGTTTATTTTGAGAGATTTCAATTCAAGTCCGAGAGATTACACCTTGTTGCAAACGAACAATTTTGGAACTGCTTTTTAGATCACTGTTTAAAATGGCGGACCCTTCCCTACCGAGTGGATGATGTTGGTAAGGAATATCCAGACAGTTGGACGTGTTCTATGAGCCCTGACCATATCCAGAATCGGTAAGTACAGTAATTGTAAGACACACAACTGGGGTAAAAGTATTAATTGTGTCTGACCCTGCTATGCCTGACATTGTTAGGGTAGTGTTGGGAATCTCTCTTTTCCACCTAACCTGGCTGGATGATGCAACTGTCCTAAGATGTGTGAAAGATTAAAATTCTATTCAGAGAGCGAAGAAGACTGCAATTAGGTAACTGTTAACTTTCCAACATTGAGCATCTACTGTAAAGGAGCATGTGTTTTAAATATATTACAGTGGAGAAGGGGCTTTAGAGGTACTGCGTAGAAACAGGCCTTTTGCCTACTAAGTCCACCCAGACCATCAATCACCCCTTACACTAACACTATCCTAAACGCTATCAACAATTTACAATTTCACATAAGCCAATTAACTTATAAACCTGTACGTCTTTGATGTATAGGAGGAAACTGGAGCACCTGGAGAAAACCCACGTGGTCACAGGGAGAATGTACAAACTCCGTACAAACAGCACCTGTAGTCAGGATCGAACCCGGGTCTCTGGCGCTGTAAGGCAGAAACTCTACTGCTGCGTCACTGCGCCGGACTATTTACTGGATCGGACATTGCAAGGATAGAATCTATTTGAAAATGGTATTGAAAGTGGACAATGAATGGTTTACATTTCAGTATTCCATTAGAGCGCACTTCGCGTCTTTGTTTTTTTCCAGATGTGATGCTCCAGAGCAAAAGCAAAATGTACCAATAGGCATACTGCGAAAAGATGTTAAGTCACACGAAGAAAAAATACGAGTGCAGCAAAAGAAACTGGAAGCATTGAAGGTAAGGTGAGGTGTATAAACGGGCCATTAAATATTTTAGAAAGTTTTAAGTTTGAACAGAAACACTAAACTTTCATTCTTGAACGTGTATCTGCCTTATTTTAACATCCTTCACTTGCGATTCTTGTACTTTGGCTAATGTTTTCGGTGCCTTCTCAAATGGATACCACAGGTGAGATGATATGTTACATGACCAGATTTTTCGACTATCTAGTGGTTCTGACGTCCATGTTCATGTTTTCCCAGCAGGTAAACGGGAATTTCACCGTACCTAGCTGCCCGTGACAATAAAGTACAATAGAACCACTGATTGGATATAAACACATTTAAAAGTGCGTTGAATAAGCAAGTAAAGGTTCACTCTAGAAATGTTGCAGATGCAAAGTGCAAAGCTATGAACGAGAAAGTAAAATGCCTTGACTCAATCATAATATGAATTTAAATTCCCTGCGTGCCTATAACTAGCGTTGAGATAACATACTTTAAACTTCTGCCTCCTGAGTTTTTTATCCTTATCCTGTGGAAAGTTGTTCAATCTAAATATTACATCTGAAGAAGGGTCCCAATCTGAAACATCACCTATTCCTTTTCTCCAGAGATGTTGCCTGACCTGCCGAGTTACTCCAGCATTTTGTGATCTACATATTACATATAACCATATAACAATTACAGCACGGAAACAGGCCATTGAGTCTATGCTACTGAACAGCCCCATTCCCCCACTAATTTTCCCTTTAACCTATTCCCTTCATATCCCATCAGTATCCCTCAGATTCTCCCGCTCACCTGCACACTAGTGGCCATTTACAGGGATTAATGAAACTTCAAATTAGCACGTCTTTGGGACATGGAAGAAAATAGAGGACCCAGTCGCAGGGAGACCAAACTTCACATGCCACTAGAGATTGGAATTAAACCTGAGCGTCTGGATCTGTAAAGTAGCAGTCTACTATTAAGCCACTGTGCTGTCCCTTTGCTTTTAAATTTAACTATCCCACAACTAAGTTTTCCCTCTGCTGTTACTGTTTCAAAGTAAGTAACACCAGTTTTTAAACTTTTTTCGGCATCTCTACAGAGTGGGCACATCTTTTATTTAAATCTACAAACGGTATAATTGTTTTACACATCATCTCTACATGTAATATGCCCACAGAGAATTAAAATGTTTCTGCTTGACACAAAAAAATATAGACAAAATGTACAAAAATTGCCCAAAGTAGGGGATTTGAGGACCAGAGGATATAAGTTCAAGGTGAAAGGGAAAAGATTTAATAGGAATCTGAGGGGTAACTTTTTCACACAAAGGGTGGTGGGTGTATGGAACAAGCTGCCAGGGGAGGTAGTTGATGCAGGGACTATTCCAATGTTTAAGAAACAGCTAGACAGGTACATGGATAGGACAAGTTTGGAGGCATGTGGACCAAGCGCAGGCAGGTGGGACTTGTGTAGCTGGAACATGTTGGCCGGTGAGGGCAAGTTAGACCGAAGGGCCTGTTTTCACGCTGTATCACTATGACTCTATGTAATGTTTGACTTTAGTAATGTTCATTATAACATTTTTAGCTATTTTATTTTTTTAATGTATATTTTTTTGTTTTTTGCCTTTCCCCAGAAAAACATGCCTATCTGTTCCCAAGCTGATTTAAAGAAACTTCCACTTGATGTTAGCCGCAATCCCACACTGGAGGTGAGTAGTAGGTAGTTCAATGGTTACTGTGCAATCTAAAGAGATGAGTTGGGCTTGTGTACTGAAGTAACTTTAATGTAATGACGTGGGATATTTAGGTGTTAATTAACGGTTGGTAGACCCAAAATGCTGGAGTAACTCAGCGCCTCTCTGGAGAGAAGGAATAGGTGACATTTCGGGTCGAAACCCTTCTTCAGACTGAGTCAGAGGAGTGGAAGTCAGATTAATTTACAGAGCTATTTTCCACTGTTATAGAATAGTGAAAACTGAGGATTTCAGCCATCCTTATATAGACTGGTGAGAGTGTAAAGGAGGAAATGAACTGACTTAGACTACTAGATAAGCCTTTGGTTGCCTCCACTGCTTATAGTTTGGATATCCCCTCAGAGTTTCAATAACTATGTAGTGAGTGGATTGAAATTTGTCAAGACATTTTGAGAGATGGTCTTCATTCCATCGATTCACATTTTGAAAGAAGAAAAGTCATCACATGTCCAACGAGAGCAATGTGTCATTGATTCCCTGCTCATTTTCATTTGTCTCTGAGGCAAGAGAGAGAATATTTTGAATTCTCTAAATAACGTGGCACAGTGGCGCGTGCGGTTGGTAGAGTTGTAGCCTTACAGCACCTGAGACCCAGATACCATCCTGAATACGGGTGCTGTCTGTACGGAGTTTGCATTTTCTCCCTGTGACCTCGTGGGTTTTCTCCGGGTGCTCCGGTTTCCTCCCACATTTCAAAGATGTACAGGTTTGTAGGTTAATTGGCTTCTGTAAATTGTCCCTAGTGTTTGGGGTATAACTTGTACGCTCGGTGGGTCGAAGGGCCTGTTTCCACTGTATCTCTAAACAAAACGTAAAATAAACTAAAGGAAATGTAAAATAAACTTATTGAACTTTGTATTTGTGTTTTGTAAGATATTACGTTAACTTCTCTGTAGGCACGGGCTTCTGCAAGTAGTCAGCGTCCACGATCGCCGCCGTTGGCTGACATCATCAAAAATGCCCCGAGCCACCCACCTGGATCGCGGTCCCACGCGCTACAACGCAAGGATTCCGCATCCAGATCCGCAAGCAAGGCTGCGGCCACTCACGCCAACGTTACCGTTAAAAAAGCGGTAACCAACGCGGGAAGATCCCAGCAGCGGCTGTCAACCTCCGCAACACAAAACACTTTGTCTCCCAGGATCGGAGCACAGCCATCTACCTCTGTGAGGAATGCCACCCCTGCCTCTGTGAGCACAAAGAGCCAACAGGTTAAAGGAACTAAGGCCTTGGGACATAAAAGGGAGACGTCGAGTAGGACTGTGCAGGTATTTTAAACAAGCTTATGGAAAACACATCGCTAAATAGAGCAGCTTCGGTTGTAATTATTATTGCAAACTAATTCATTTGCATGCTTCATAGATGGCACTCAATTCAGAGTTTGTTCTGTTGCACTAATGCATAAGTTCCATTAAAAAACACATTTCCATGCTGTTCACTGGTTAAAAAAATGCACTGAAATTTTAAATACTGTATCTTTTACAGTGCTCTTAGAAATAAGGTGTCATGGATTGCTTGTCTAGTATTGCAAATGGATCTGGATTTTACTCTAGATCCAGTATTTAACTGATAAGGTAGATTGTTCATATCAAATTTTGCAGTGTGAAGTACTTAGAACTAACAAAAAAGCACTTAGTTGAGTATCAAATGTGCAGTTGACAGGAGTTGTGAACTTGATGATTTGAGTGCCAAATAGGGGATGGTAATGCCTTGGGAAAAGGCCCCAGAGGTCATTTTGGCCACTACAGGCCCCCAAGCAGGTGCTTGCAGTTATTTCCTCTGTGTAGAACTTAAAAAAGATGGAAGATGAAAACCAGGATATTTCCACTGTCTTAACTTTGCAGAATTCCCCAGAGACTATTGCTTCCAGAAAGCAGCAAGCTAGTTGAACTGTTGTCTCAGGGCTCAAGCAACCTCTGTTGCTGTCCAAATGGAGTTTGTAAATTCTCCTCGTGACTGCATGAATCCTCCGGATGCTTTGGTTTCCTCCCAAGTCCCAAAGACGTATGGATTGGTGGATTAATTGGACTCTGTAAATTGCTCCTGGTGTATAGGTGAGTGGCAGGATCTGGAGAGATTTAATGGAGATGTAGAAAGAATAAAATGTGGTGGATTATTATAAATGGGTGTTTGGTAGTCAGTGTGGGCTCAGTGGCCTGTTTTCCTACCATATCACTCCAAGGCAATTTTAGGAAGATGTTATAATTGAAGGTGTTTTTCTATTCCAGTCTGCTGGAACGAGGAAGAGGAATACGTTCATAGAAAGTAGTGAGGAGGAAGAGCAAGATGAGGAGGAAGAGCAACAGGACGAAAGGAAGACTACGATAATCCCGACAGTTTCCGAATCAAAGCGCTTAAAAAAAGACCCAGCTGATGTGGTGGAGGTAATATAACATTTTATATGGTGCCCTCAGTAGTCTTTTATATACTCCCGCTACATTCCTTCAATGTCCCCATGCCCTTAGTTATTCAATATCATTTGAAAATCAACAAGTAATTGGACTCTAATTTCTAGCAGTGTTGCTTTTTTTGTATTTTTATACATACTGCACTGATTTTTGAGGTCACGTTGCCTTGGTGTATAAAGTCACTGAGCATCTTGCTTGGCAGGCAAACTCGGGTGAGACTAAAGAAGGATTGACTTCTCGGGTGAATCTGGCACTGTGCTCACACATTTCAGCAGCAGCGTATGATAACTGCCAACATCAGGCAATTTCCTCTCGAAATACTTAACACAATTGTACTTTATTTGTCACATGCGCTGAGGTACAGTGAAATTCATTTTTGTATGCGGTTAGTACAAGTATCACTATACATAAACACTGAGACACATCATCTCAGATACAGTGCAAGTGTAAGGCAGTAGTACACTGAGAAGAAGGGTCTCGACCCGAAACGTCACCCATTCCTTCTCTCCCGAGATGCTGCCTGACCTGCTGAGTTACTCCAGCATTTTGTGAATAAATCGATTTGTACCAGCATCTGCAGTTATTTTCTTATAGTACACTGAGACAGTATAGAGTCGCCGTTTCCAAGTCCCAGTTGTAAGTGCAAGATTCTTGACCTGACCATGAAGGCCCAATGTCTTGGCGGCCTTGCAGGGTCGGCCTGGCCAGGCGTAGCCGTTGGTGTCCGCCACCGCTGCTGGCTACATGCAGTCCACACTCTCGGCCATTTGGAACGGCGCTCGGTACAGCTGAGCTCCAGTCTCTTGCAGGGCCTTCAGCGGCCAACTCCACCGCCAAGGCACTGCACTGTCTCCCGGCCCTCCATTCGACTCCTTCCATTCTGGGTGGGCGGCCGAGCCAGGTTTTCTGGCCTCTGTTTTGGATTAGCTATTATCAATAGGGTTGGAACTTGCCACCTTCCTGCAGTATATGAGGTTTCTTAATCTTGCTTTTACTAACCATCGATGGATCTGTTTTGAAGTCAGATCCCTACGTACAGTGTCATTTGATAGGGTCTGAGCCCACAGTGCATGGAATTAGTCATGCACATGCAACTGTGCATTAGGTAGAAACATTCACAATTTTCTCCCCACCACCACCACCTACGTGGGCACTTGCAAACAATTTCCCATGCTGTTTACCAGTGATTTTTCTCTCCCCTCCTTACTTTAAGTTGAACTTGAACTTTTAGGTTAAAATGGGAATAATCAGATTTCGGACAGTTGTCAGATCTGAATAATGGTTTTGGGTAACTTTGAGGAGGGAAGTGAGAAATGGGCAAGACATATTTCTTGCCCAAAACACACTCCTTCACATTAAAATCCTCGGAAACTGATATTTAAGGAATTTTTAAAACATCATCTAATGAATTGGGACATTGATTTTTTCAAACTCTATGATAGTGTACCTTTAATGCCATTTAACCAACATTTCTCTCCCCTTCATTTATTCTGTCGAATTGATATAAATGAAAAACATGCTCTTGTTTAGATGTAAATGTAAACAATGATATGTTTTTTTTTCTCTAAATTGTAGAACTGCTTGTTTGTATTGCCCCAATAAGTGTCTTGGTTTGTTTTACAGATTTCGGACAGTGGAGGGGAGATAGATGAAGCGGAGCAGGCCAGCACCATGAAAGGTGAGAATGGGGTTTACATTTCCTAATCTTTAGCTACGTTGAAGTATCTTTGAATGCTCTGCTGGCTGAAAGAGGTGACTAGCGTTATGGCTCCAGCAACATGGTTCCATATTGTAGTCCAACTGGTGGACCAAATCTCTTTGTGCTGTTAATGTTTATGATTCACAGAAAGTAATTGAACAATCTGCACACGAGAGGAAAAAGGTCGTGCTGGATATTTAAATGGGGCAGTGTGTTGCGTCTCCATCAATGCATTGGGTGATCCACATTGTGTAATGAGAACACTTTGTCCTTCCTGTGTACAGAGCGAGGACTGCTGGTAGAAGTGAAGGTGAATAAGGAATGGCACACGGGTCGGGTCACTGCTGTTGCAGCAAGCAAACAGGCAGTGCGGTGGAAGGTCAAGTTTGATTATGTCCCAACAGCAACTACTCCGAGAGACCGATGGTGAGAAAATTGCTTTAAACTCCTCACTCCCTGGTCTACACTGTAAGACATCTCTGAAGTATGCCTCTTTATTCATTAGCCTCTTCTAATTAATCTTTTCTAAATAGAGAAGTTTAATACGCAGAGTATAATTAGTTTAGAAGTGGTAGAATCATGAGAACCTCATCCAACTCTGTCACTGCCATCGTCTCCTTGAACGATTCTATTCCTTCTGTTGTGCTGACCACACCTTGGCATACTGCGTTGGTCTTCACTAAATGAAAATAAGAGTAACTACCTCTGAGTTTTTTTATAATGCTGTCGCTGCCGTGGAGGCAGAAAGCTAATGACTTTCTTTCCCTGTCCACTCGTAAACTGAACTGTTGGACACTTCCTGCAACTCTGCATTTCACCTCCCTCCCCCCATATTATAGTTGATGGAAGAACTCAGCAGGCCAAGCAGCATGGGTGGAGGCAAAGGAATGCTCGAATGCAGGGTGTTGACTTAAAATATCAACCATTCTTTTGCCTCCATAAATGCTGTTTGACTCAGAGTTCTTCCAAGTTTTTTTTCTAGATTCCAGCAGCTGGAGTCTCTTGCCTTAATACATTTTCTTTTGTGTTCCGTCAACTAGATGGCTCCATTTAACAGCTTACAACTTCAGCGACACTGGCCATGTCCTTTGCTGTGTACATACCTCCCCACCCTCTCTGCTTCCAAGTACTAATTTAATTTCTCTTGATCAAAGTTCTTTGAGATTGAAATGTTAACTGTTTCTCCTTTCACAAATGCTACCCAAGAAATGTTTACAGCATTTCTGCTTTTATTTCCAGTTTCTATAGATTTTTTTGACTGTCCAGCTGTCCTTTCAATTAACACATCTTGTGATCAAAAGTTGATTCAGTTGACTTGAGAACTTTTTTTCTGCAGGGTTGAGAAGGGAAGTATTGATGTGAGACTAATGAAGCCACCATCTCCTGAATACCAGACACCTGACACACTGGGTGGTGAGGAAGACATATCTGTGGAAACAGGATCAACTTCAGACAGTACCAGGATGGAGCCAGACACTACACAACCAACAACCAGCAAAGAAACTGTGGAATCACTTGTACTCAGCTTCAGGTGAAGGAGTGAATGGGTTATCTACCCTGTTAACCTTCTGACTGGATGATCAAGGAAAATGCGCAGGCATCATCACAAAGACTTGTTTATAAACATGACATCTCTGTGATGCAGTGGCCACCAAAGTTTCCATTCAGGAATAGGGAGTAATTTGTTTTTCATTATTTATACAACTTCTACCTGGGGATACAACAGGTGCAAAAGGCTCTTGGAGTTGTCATTCTCAATATCCAATTCCAGATATTGAGTAGAAACATAGAAAATAGGTGCAGGAGTAGGCCATTCGGTCTTTCGAGCCAGCACCACCATTCAATATGATCGTGGCTGATCATCCTAAATCAGTACCCCGTTCCTGCTTTTTCCCTTGATTCCGTTAGCCCTAAGAGCTATATCTAACTCTCTTGAAAACATCCAGTGAATTGGCCTCCACTGCCTTCTGTGGCAGAAAATTCCAGATTCACAACTCGGGGTGGAAAGGTTTTTTCTATCCCTTATTCTTAAACAGTGACCCCTGGTTCTGGACCCCCCCAACATCAAGAAAAAAATTCCTGCATCTAGCCTATATTATATGTGAGGTATGTGAGGCCATTCAATGTCTGATTCTCACTTGTGCTTTTCCAGAAGGCTTGCAGGATCATGAGCAATTGCTGGCATCTGTTTCTCTTCTCTCTCCCCCTCCTTTTATAGTGTAGAAAATCATGAGGGAAATAGATAAGGTTGTGTGCACAAATTTTTTCCTGGGTTAGAGGAATAAAAAATAAAGGGCGCAGGTTTAAGGTGAGAGGGGAATGATTTAATAGGGACCTGAGGGGCATTTTTTTCATACAGGGAGTGGTGGGTATATGGAACGAGGAGTTCAAGGACTAGTTGAGCCAAGTACAATAACATTTAAAAGACATTTTGACAGGAAAGGTTAAGAGGTATATGGGCTAAACACAGCCAAATGGGACTGGCTTAGATGGGGCATCTTGGTTGGCATGTATGTGTTTGGACAAAGACCTGTTTTAAATTACTCTTAACATGTGAATAGTTTAATCATTTTTCTCGCTTCCTTCTATTCAGAAATACTTTGCGGTATTTTCTGCCACCAAATTACAGGATAAATAAGGAGGAATTGAGCTCAATGACGCCAGAAGAACTTGCTTCATTCCCTCTGGTAAGATTTAGATCAAAGTACTTACTGTGGCCATTTTGTGCTTTGTGGCTGCAATGCCGATGTGCTTTTTCTTGCATGTCTTGCGAATCGGTGGATATAAACATAGCACAAAAAGTAAGGAAATTTGTGTTTGGTAGATTATTTCTTTGTTGTAACAATGCTTCTTGGCAATAAATCTTATACCGTTGGAAAGCCTGTTTATTTCCCTTTTAAATGGTGCCACATTTGTAAGGAACATGCATTTGTGGGATGAGCAGCAGAGCTGAGTATGTGGGCTGCACCCATGAAAAATCTGCCAAATCTCTGCCAATGCCAAACAGCTTATTCTGCCATTGACTCTTATTCGGTGTTGTTTGGTGGATTGGATGATTGAAGTCTGAAGAAACAAGACATATTGGCAATTTAACAATTTATTCATTTAATAAACAGGAGCCTCAGTAGCGTGTGGAAGAACCATACACAGCCACAACAGCCTGGCACCTCCTCCTCATGCTGGTCACCAGCCTGGTCACACACTGTTGTGGGATGCCTCCACCAAAAGATGTTACTCTATCGGTGCAGCAATCAGCATAGCGTTCTCCGTGTCTTCTCCACACTTTGACCCTATGATCCAACTGCCGTAGGCAGAATCTGGACTCATCGCTGAACATAACGTTCCTCCACATGTTCAGGTTCCAGTGCACGTGTTGCCGACACCAGCGCAAACAGGCCTGACGGTGAAGGGCAGTCATGGCAGGCCTCCTGGCAGCCCTATGAGACCGGAGATCGGCTGCGTGCAGTCTGTTCCGAATTGTCTGGGCAGAGAGTCGTCGGCCATATCGTCCTGCAAACCTTGACTGCAAATCTGTAGAAGACAGCCTACGGTTCCTAAGTGCTGACAGGGTGAGGAAACGGTCTTCTTCGGGTGTCGTCTTCTTGGGACGCCCACTTTGCGGCCTGTCTCTGACATCCCCCGTTATATGGAACTTGGCCTTCACTTTGGAGATGGTACTAGGGCTCACTCCAAATAATGCCGCAACTTGGTTTTGCGGAACACCAGCTTGAAGTTGCCCTATCGCACGGGCCCTATCCAGATCAATCAAACGTGGCATGCCGATTCTTGGAGCAGACACCTACTGACCACTGTAGCAGGGCCCATGCTCACAGGTGCTGCCAATCAGGTGCCAATCAGGCACCTGATTGTCAGCACCTGGGGGGTACCAGAAGCTCAAAACAAGTCAATAGCAACAGCAGAATAAGCTGTTTGGCATTGGCAGAGAAGATTTGGCAAATTTTTCATGGGCGCAACCCATATACGCAGCTCTGCTGCTCATCCCACAAATGCATGTTCCTTACAAATGTGGCACCATTTAAAAGGGAGATAAACAGGCTTTCCAACGGTATAAGATTTATTGCCAAGAAGCATTGTTACAACAAAGAAATAATCTACCAAACACAAATTTCCTTACTTTTTGTGCTATGTTTATAAAAGAGCTCATTCCTAGTCTCTTTGCCTGTTCTGTCCAAACAGGTTAGCTGAACAGATTTGCACAGTAATTAACGGATACATTTGCAGCACTATTGACCGTAGCCTCAAGTCTTATTCTAAAATTTAAGCACAGGTATTCATGCAGAACTTTGGATGAGAGTAAATTTATTAATGGTGATCAACTCAAAGCAGTAGATATAATATATTTGGGGTTAGTCGAGTGATTTTATGTGCACCATTAAAAAAAGCTTGAGGGTAAGTACAGGAAATAATCCAAAGTAATAAAAATCTATAATACAAGACAGAGCAGAAGTTGTGCCATTGTTGTACAAAGCCCCTCATAAGAACATACACTGCCCAGAAACACTCAGAGTACTGGGTATCTATAATACTGGCCTTGGTGGAAGGACAGCAACAGATCTACCAGAATTGCTTTTGGACTTCAAATCACCAAGGATGGTCATAGTGATACAGCGTGGAAACAGGCCCTTTGGCCCAACATGTCCCTGCTACACTAGTCCCACCTGCCTGCGCTTGTCATATCCTACCAAACCTGTCCTATCCAACTGTTTCGTAAACTGTATTAGACAAATGAACTTAGATTCCCTGGATAGACAAAGCTGGAGTAACTCAGCGGGATAGGTAGCATTTCTGGAGAGAAGGAATGGGTGATTTTTGGGTTGAGACCCTTCTTCAGACTGGTTAGGGAAACGAGAGATATAAACCATGATTTAGAGAGAGAAGAACAATGAATGAAAGATATGCAAAAAAGTTACGATGATAAAGGAAGCAGGCCATTGGTAGCTGTTTGTTGGGTGAAAATGAGAAGATAGTGAGACTTGGGTGGGGAGGGAGAGGGGGAATGCCAGGGCTAACTGATGTTAGAAAAATCAACTCTCATACCATTGGCCTGTAAGCTGCCCGTGTAAAACATGAGATTCCCTGGAATTTGCACAGTTGAGAGGAAAACCCCTGTAAGTTTATAAATTAATAAAGAGGAACTGAAAGATAAATGGAGAACTCCATACCAAGAATGTTTGAATCCAGCAATGAAGCAGAAAGGATGTTGGGTTAATATTTTGTCCAAAAGATATTCATGACAATTGAGCACTACACTGGATCATCATCCTAAAGATGTCATTAACCATTCTTAAGTGGGATTCAGATTTCATAGTCAGCAAGGAGTCAGGCTGGGCACCCAACCACATCCACACCGACCAGTGGGCTCCCATTCCCAAGGCTTGGACCATACCCGTTGTCACATAAGTAATTAAAAGTGCTCATCTAGAGCTGCTTAATGCTGTGGATGTCGTATTAGTCGTATTCTTGAGCCTTGCATTCCAGATACTCAACACTCCCTCTGAATCTCTTCTTCCCTAATCTTAATCTGTCATCTTGTTTAGTCTATCTCTGATTTAGGAAAAAAATCCTGCAGTCTACCCTATCTATGCCCTAATGTTTTATATACTTCAGTCATGTGCCCTCTTAACTTCCACCATTCCAGTTCTAGAGAGTAGACCAAACTACTCTAGTTTCTCTTCATAACTGAAATGCTCCCTCCCAGGCTACATGTTGATGAATCTCCTCTGCACCCTCCCTGGTGCTCACATATCCTTCCCACAATGCAGCACCTAGAACTGCACGCAGTACTCTTTCTGAGGACTAACTAAAGTTTTATAAAGTTGGAACATAACCTAGCTCCTTTTGTATTCAGTGCCCTGACTTCATAAGTCGGTATCCCAAATGCCTTCTTAACCACATTCTTGTGCTATCATCCTCAAGGATCTCAAGTCCATTGGTTCATCAGTACTCCCCAACCACCTATTCTTAATATATGTCCTAAGCTCACTAATACTCCCAACAATGCATCATCTCACTGGCATCTAGATGAAATCTCCATCTGCAATTTCCCCATACCAATATCACTCCGTAACCTAAGACCATCCACAACTGTTGGTCTTCGTGTCCTCTGCCAACTGTTTGATTGCCCTCTACATCCATGCCCAAATCATTCACGTATATTACACCAACAGCAATCTGTATTGCCTCTTCCACAAGGAAGATCTTGGATAGGTATAGTACCAGATTTATTAAAGTTTCTTTCCTATAATTAAAATATTTACTTTTGTATAAAAACAGAAAGATTACTTTGAGCAGTATGAAGAGGGGCTGAAGAACCTGTGCACTGCTTACCAGACCCGTGCTGAAGAGCGTGTCCGAACAACAGAGAAAAAGTTGCAACAGAACGATGCAGAGCTGACAGATGCACAGGAAAAGCTCTGCAAACTGAGGAACAACATAGTGGAGCTGCTGCGGAAAGTTCAAGAGGTAATTGCTAATGGTGCCCAAAACGTGGCGACTCGTGTGTATGGACTACTGTCTTTTACTTAGAATGATTGTACCGAATGTGTAGCAGGGTTGTCACTGAACTGTATGCCAACATAAAATTGCCATAATTAGGTAGACATAGCAAAAAGTACCATTGCGAGCTGCATATTTTAATGTTCTGGATTGTGGAAAAAGGTGATTGCCATCAAAAAATTAATTGCTACTTCTCTTGGTTTGAATTGAAATTCCAAATCTCTTGAATAAAACCTGAAGCATAGGCACTAATTAAACTCATTTAAAGCCTCAGACCACAATTGATGAAAAATATTCACTATAAATCTGTTTCCTGCATGAAGTGTTGTGGGAACACTTGTTGCTAATATGAGAACCAGTAATTTGCATTTCTGTAGCACCTTTGGGGAAATCACTCAAATATTTCACAGCTGTGCAAGCAGAAAAAAAGATTGAGGTGGCAAATTTTGGTCAAATCGATGAATCAGGAGGGAACACAAAAGGTGGGTTTGGGAGGCAAGTCCAGATGCAAGACCCAGCAGCCCTTCCAGATAAAATGGGGGTTCACATAAACATCTTCAGTTATCTAGACTACACGTCCTGCCACCCGCCCTTATTTTCAATATCACTCTTCACACCATTCTAGCGATATCCAAGATGTCCTCTTTCTTCAGTAAAGGTGGCTCTCTATCCCAGGATCAAGATCTCCTGCTCCTTATCTTTCATACCAACCTCCACCACATCAAAGTAAATGCAAGAAAAAATTGATTTGACTACACTGGTTATTGTAATAAGACACTAACAAATGCTGGTTTGCTTTACAGGATATTGAAATTAGCACAGATGACGAGCTCGATGCCTACATCGAGGAACTAATTACAAAAGTGGACTGAAGTATCCCCTTCCCCCAAACATACACCTGTTACAAAGTGTATTGGTACACTGCTGCAAAGTGGACTAAATGTAAGCAGTGTTTTAGCAAAATGTTACTTCATTTTGAGGTTTTAGCTTTAAAGTTTTCCACCTTGTTCAATGGGCCTGTAATTTTGTATTATATTTATTAAAAATACAATTGTACCATTGTTCCTTTTTCAAAATTTAAATTATGAACACCCACCTGCAATTGAAATTCCAATTTTAGAAGTGCTGATGTTTTGGTATGATTCCAGTTACTACTAACACAGCAGCATATTTGTCATAGGTGAATGACCTTTGCAGGCTACATTATATTCAAGCTGAATGGTATTTCTGGCTGACATACTGCAAGACAAACTTGCTCCTGCAAATCACATCATTTAGTTAAGACTTTTGGTAGAGAAATAATGTTGTTTGAAGAATCAAAAATAGCATTTCCAGGCTTGAAGTGTCCTTGATTACAAGCTCAATGAACCCGCATTTTTCTACCCCATACAAGAGTTGGAGTAGTTTAAATTCAGTAGGGTGCTGGTCAAAGTATAACTTTCAATGTCATTATCTGGAGCATGACTCATACTTCCTGGATTCTAGTTTGAGATGTCTTGAAAAACAAGTCTACAGTTTGATGAATGTTTTCGTTTTAAAGATTAGTCTTTTTCAGATTAGCTCATTCTGTTCAACTTGTATCCCAAAGCAATAGGTAGTGTAGGAACTGGCGTCAATTCCTTAAATTATAATTGAGATCATAAATGACGTTTCCCACATGGTCAACCAAGGTACAAGTTGAAGTATATGCTGGAATGAGTGGAGAAAGATTCACTGCCAATCTGATTCTTGCATGAAGTGGTGTGGAAATACTTGCTGCTGATAAGATAGAATTCAGCAATTTGTATTTAGGGAAATTAACCATTTTATAGCAATGAAAGCAAAAAAAATAATGGTGTCAAAAAACTGGATTTTCAGAACAATTTTCAAAGGATGATGGTACTAAACTGGGGCAGGAGGGAAAAAAGGCAGATTTGTTAATTCCATTGTACTCCAATCCCAAAGAAACAGCTAGTGTAGAAACTTGCTCCACTCTTTACCCAAGGTGGTGGGGGTCAATTCACCCACAGCTCATTATCAAGTTGCCAGTTCAGCCTGAACAATACAGGTCAAATCTGAAAAGATTTAGCATCCTGTGTAAAGATGAAAGTCCCAAATTTTAAATAATACTGCAAATAGATTAAATATAGAGGATTTAATAAAGATTTGCCACACATTCATTAAAATTCAAAAGTTTGTTTGCAAGGATGTCAGGAATAAATTCACAAAAATTGTAAAATATTCACAGGTCAGTGAAAGGTATTTCATTGAATATCTCTCCCTCTTTTGATTTACATGATGGAATATAATTCTTAAACTTGAATCATAATTAATAAAAAATTTAAGTATCTTAATGTGTTTTGATCCATTGTTAATCCTATGGCACAAGAAGGGCATACTAGATAGAATTGGACTCACATTTACAAAGCAATGCAGGGCAACTTAATCCAGCCTCTGACCCTGCTACTGGAGCTGAGGTGGATACAATAAAAGGAGAATTTAATTCCTTGGCACAGTAGCACAAGCAGGCTCTCAAATAAGAAAACTGCAAATAAATTGTGACCAGTGGTCCTGCTGGAACTGGTTTAATTTGAATGGAGATGGGATTATTGGAGCTTCACAGATGAATATTCTGGTTATAATTCAAAATTTCACAAGTTTTAAGTGTCTTAACCACAGGCCCTGCCTAATATCTTTAATTTCTCTCCAGCAGCACCACTGGAGTAGCTTAATATAGAAACTTTGCTGGAGCAACAATGCAAAGAAAATCTTGTTCAAAACACCCACTTAAAAAGATGCATAACTACCCCTTTGATTGATAATTATATTCCATTTTAACTATGCTGACCAACAATCGCACCAAGATTATGGCCACAGCACTTAGACTGCACAACATTAAGATGAGAAATTGGATGGCACATATCATATCATATATATACAGCCGGAAACAGGCCTTTTCGGCCCTCCAAGTCCGTGCCGCCCAGCGATCCCCGCACATTAACACTATCCTACACCCACTAGGGACAATTTTTACATTTACCCAGCCAATTAACCTACATACCTGTACGTCTTTGGAGACAAAATCTGGAGACAAAATGCAACAAATTAAATCCAACCAGTCAGAGATGAAAGAATCCTCATCATTGAATAAAACAATATCGCGCAGAGAGCTGCAGTATGTCCATGGGAAAGGAAATGCTCTCCAATCTTACTTTGGGCATCAGTGGCTAAATAGAGGTCAGAGGGGAATGAGGAATTAAAGTGAACAGATTGCATCTGTAAATTCAGGGCCACCCTTGCAAATCAACCAGACCTACTCTGCAACCTGGACACCCAACTGCATTTGGCTTCTCCATTGAAGAGGAGATCATGCGGTGAGCAGATTTCATTATCTCTGGTATTCAGTTTCTCACTGATTAACTTTACCTGTCAAGTTTCAAATGAATGCTGTATAATTATAGGCTACAGCAGTTCAGCAAGGAAGCCGACAACTGCAAGGGGATTAAGGAATGGGTGACATACCAGTCTTACCAATGAGACTGACACATCTAACAACATCAGGTGGTATCTAACAACATTGAAGGGTGGTATCAATCATCATATGCAATGGCACAAATTAATTAAGGATTGTCTTTTTCTTTAAATACAACATAATTTTCTAGCAGTACATCAATATCTACAAAGCAGGAAATGGTTAGGACTTCTGTTGTATCCTCCCTAGTTTTGTGTGCCTGGCATCTTTAAAAGTATGAAATATTAGATGAAACAATATCTGAATGAGCCCATACTATCACTTTGCACAGAGCATATTTTGATCTCCAGTAGTCTTTCCCTTGTTCTTCATGTATTTCTAAACCACCTCTGGGTTTCCCTGCGTTCACTGTACTCAAGTATTTTTGTAAGTTGTTATGTTGGTATTTGATTCCTTAATCAGTAGTACAAACTACCTCCCAGTCAATTGTACCCTTGCACATCTGAAGGGTAACCCAGCAATAATCTGTCATTCCTGTCAGGTCCACTTAATTCCAGTTTTAATCAGACTCTACATTTCTACCTGTTCCCTTAGCACTTCTGCCTCATTCACTAAACGCACTTGCATTGAAGTGTGTATAGTACTCATGTTTAGCCTTTCACTTAAGATAGACACAAAGCTGGAGTAACTCAGCAGGATAGGCCGCATCTCTGTAGAGAAGGAATTGGTGACGTTTCGGGTTGAGAGCACCCATTCCTTCTCTCCAGAGATGCTGCCTGTCCCGCTGAGTTACTTCAGCTTTTTGCGTCTATCTTTGGTTTAAACCAGCATCTGCAGTTCCTTCCTACACATTTAGCCTTTCACTTTCTCCTTACCAGCTCACCAATTTTCTGCAATCTGTTTGGATTTTACCCTTCAAGGAACTTTTAATTATCCTCAACAGAGCTCCATGTTCCCAGTCATTCTGGTCTCAAGGATCAGACCAAACAGCCACAAGGGTCTATCTTAACCTAAAACCAGTCACAATACCTTAGATTTTTTGGCTCATTTGCACGTCATCTCAATCACACATTCAGGTAAACTATCCTCTATGCACTAGCACTTTTAATTTTCTAAAAATTCCTAGTTTGCCCAAATCATCGAACTGATAATAGACCACAACCTCTGAATGTTTCATGGGTGATAAAGGGGGGAAACTGTCAATGACCTAGGCCCCAGTAGGGCAGCATATCATTTTGGATTAATATCTGTTATAGCACCTTTTCACTGTTGCCTTTCTGGTTTGCCCTCCAACTTAACATTAAGCTACCCATTGTGCTATAGCGTTGGTTTTGGCTTAACCCCCTTGATAAGCTGGAGAGAGCACAAATTTTACTCTGGAAATTTTTGCACTGCCTACTTATTTCTTCCCATCTGGCATCCTCTGGATGCTGTTTCAGTATGTGCTCAGATAGAACACTTAAAGCACAGTGGACAACCTTGTGGATGCATTGCTACACAGCCATCTACTGCTGGCTGGAATTGAAGACTTTTAAAAAATATACCTAATGGGACTGAATGTGATAAATGCCCAAGATCCGATGACCTGCTCACCAGGATTTCAATGGAACACAGAATAGTTTGAAGAAGGGTCTCGACCCAAAACATCACCCATTCCTTCTCTCCAGAGATACTACCTGTCCGGCTGAGTTACTCCAGCATTTTGTGTCTACCAATTTAAACCAGCATCTGCAGTTCTTTACTACACATCCTAAAAATGTACTGATAGGTTGACTGGCCATGTAAATGCCCCCTAGTATGGACAGTTGGAAGGAAATTTGGGAATTTTGATATTTACAAGAGAGAAATCAGGATGTATTGACATAAAGTGAGGAAGAGACTAGACTAATGGGTGTGATCCAAGAGCTGGCACAATGGGCAAAATAGCCACCTTCAGTGCCACAATTGATATACTTTCTGGATATACGTGTCTGGATATACTTTCAATAGTGGGAGTGCAGAAAAACTTCACAGGATCAATTTCTGGGGCAATGAGTTTGTCTTACGCGGAGAGAATTAAACTGACATAGACGAGTTTAGAAGAACAAGTTTATCCACATATACATTTTTTTAAAAGTGACTTCACAGGGTGGATGCAGATGGTATTCTGACTGAGGTATTTAAAAATGGGATGTGAGATGGAAGGGACAACATCAGAATAAGGTGCCCAGGCACAACCGAACGGAGAGGTTTAACCCAGACAATAGCAAATCTTGTAGTTCACTATCTTGTGAAGATTCAGCTGCCGACTGTATTCAAGGTGGATCAATAGATTTTTACATAAGGAATATGGAGTTAGTGGAGGAGAGGGTTACAGAGGTAAAAGATTAGTCATGATCTCACTGAATGACTGAGCGATCTACTACTATTTCTATCACAAATTATAGACCTTCACATGTCCAGGACTCAGTTCAAATCTGTGTATTTGAAAGAACTGATGTGCCCCCCCAGTGTTTTCATTGAAGGGCTTATTAGAGGCAGACTTAAAGACACATTCCTGATCACAACAAAAATATTTTCATTCAGTTTCCTTCTCTGACAATGTCACCATTTTATAAAATGCTCTCCCCCTCCCCCTCCCCATCCATCCCTGAAAAGTCTTCACTCCTTTACTGCTGTGCTCTGTGGATCATGTTTCTGCTGTACAAAACAGACAGACCAGAATGCACTACAATGTCATAATCGCAATAGGAATCCAGTAGAACTTGCTGGAGTGCCAATTTTCCTTGTGTCTCCTGTTATTACTGAAGATTGGCCACAACATTAAGGCAAGATAAATTGAAATTCCTGATGCTAAACCACTGAATGGGAAGTTAGACATTATAAAACATTTTGCTTGTTTTATTGTGCATTCAAGTCTATAAAAATCTACTTCATTTATGCAATTTAATTATTGTGCAAAATTTGATTCTCTATAAATAGTGGAATAGTCACAGTTACACAGGCCCGATTTCCCAAATACCTCATTCTGGATTCAAAGTGTTACAGAGTGGAAATTTTTCAATGGTTTCCTCGACCTCCTCCTTAACGGAACGTTTCCATTCCAGAACCTCCTGCTCCAGTTTCTTCACCTCTTTAATAATACGGTCCTGTCTCTCCCACACTTGAGAGAGGAGCAGCTGCAGATTCATGTGCATCTTCTGAATGCCAGGGTCTGCACTGTGAAGGAAGGGGGAGCTCGGAGTCTTTTTGGCAGACAGTTTGTGACCTTGCATATATTGTTCAAATTCTTCATGGGAGAGATTGAGCGAGGGGCCATTCAACTTCTCAACAAAGGTGACAGCACAGCACTGGAAGAGAAAGAAAAGTTAATATTGCCCAGAGATTCTAACCAATACAATCCCAAAATAGAAAACACTTCTTTTAACCCTTTTTCTACCTCTGCTCATTTTCACAATACTCTACTTACTTGAATTATCTATTTCAGTTAAAAAGAGGAATTGCTCTATTTCCCTGTTCAAAAACATTTCCCATGTTAGTGCATCAGCATGATCAAAATCAGAATCAACAGAACAAGGAGTGCGCATGATATTAAATGTGATCCTGTCCAATAAATACTAATCGTCCCTTAGCACTGCCAGTCTGAGAGGATTCAGGCGTGTTCCGGATGTTGTAAACAAACAACTTTTTTTAGAAAATGGCTAACCATTTCAAATATTCTTACCAATCTCAGCGCCCAGTCACAAACACAGTTTGAGACTGGGTGCTGAGATTGGTAAGGATACTTACTGTACTCCCGTAGGAAGTATTTTGCAAAGAATTCAGTTACAAAATCTGACCTGGGGGGTTGCATTAAAGCAAGCAATTTCATAGGGTTTTTTGCACAAATAAAATAGTAATTTCTGCAGAAGCATTTAAATATTATGAGCTGGTGGGCAGTGGCTCAAAACCATTGGCAAAGTCATGGAGCCTACAGGTACTGGAGAAATGTTCCTATTACTATGCTGAAGCAATGATATCTTAGCAATAGCAATACTTCCAATGCTCCAATGAATCACTGAGTTATGGTCACAGATAAATGATCAGTTCAATTGCAGAGAAACAACTGTAAAAAGGAGGCTCAAGTCCAATATAGTTGTCTAAGTTGGAGTAGGAAGAATGGATCATTAATGTGTAAGAAGGAACTGCAGATGCTGGTTTAAACCAAAGATAGACACAAAAATCTGGAGTAACTCAGCGGGACAGGCAGCATCTCTAGAAAGGAATGGGTGACGTTTTGGGTCGAGACCCTTCTCCAGTCTGAAGAAGGGTCTCGACCCGAAATGTCACCCATTCCTCCTTTCCAGAGATGCTGCCTGTCCCGCTGAGTTACTCCAGCTTTTTGTGTCTATCTTCAGTGGATCATTAATCATTGTTAAAATTGAGTCATGAAATTTATCTCCCTTGGCTGAAGGCTGGAAAGTTAAGGGGAGTATTCTGCGCCAGATGGATCAAGAGATCCCAGTAACGGAGTAAAATAAACCCTTTTGGGAAAGCAAAACAAACATTAAAACAATCCACAAAACCTAAATATGGAGCACCCAGTCACTGAAATCACTGCTGACATAATCAATGTTTCCTTGTGTCAATTGGACTCCCCTGCCGCTCCCCACCTCAGCACTGGGCAGGAGAATCACTCACCAGATTGGTAAAGTAGTAACCTGCCTCGCCAGTCATCAGTCGTTTCGGGTGGCAAAAGCGGATAATGTACTGGATGTTCGAATGCAGCCGTGGAGGGTTCACCTTCAGCACCACATGAATCAAACTGGAGAGAAAGTCATCCGCAGCTGCTGGTTTTTCATTGGAGATTTGGATTGCAGAGAAAATATGTCTACTGCATTTTGAGATACAGGCCAGTTTATCCTGTGGAGCTCGCTTGGAATCCATCTTCACAATTGCTAGTAAAACATTAAGAAGAAATACATCTGAACCCAACTTATGCAAAATGAATAGAAAAAAAACTGCTGATGCTGGTTTAAATCAAAGGTCGACACAAAATGCTGGAGTAACTCGGTCAGGCAGCATCTCAGGAGAGAATGAATGGGTGACTTTTCAGGTCGAGAAGAAGGGTCTCAACCCAAAACATCACCAATTCCTCTCCTGAGATGCTGCCTGACACGCTGAGTTACTCCAGCATTTTGTGTCTACTTTATGCAAAATGTGATTGGTCGTCGAATACCTGCTGTTCCACCTGGAAACCAACATACCCCTCAATTTTATTCCGATCTGGCACTGGGCCGCAAATGATGGAGATTTGTTACATTTCCAGACTGTTTATTGGCATTACTGGGTCTGCTGTGAGTTGGGGGTGGGATTAAGACTCACAGCTGACCAGGATATATGACAGCAAACAGTCAAATTAAACAGCATCCTACGTGAACACAAATATCTATTTAAATATTGCTACAATTTGCAGCAAAAATAACTCATGATTAAAAAAGCCTTTCTCCACCACAGAAATGTGATCTTGTTGTTGCTCAGAAATATAAATCTTCTTGAAAAATAGAAATATTAAATTATTAGTTAGTACCCTAAAATATCCTCCATCTGTATCACTGATTGTGGGGAAGTGTATTCTAACCCAGCATCTACCTTGTTGGTAAAACTGAGAGATGGGGAAATTGAAAATGTATGTATTTGAGGCATCCCAGACACTTCACAGTTGCCTTTGCTTCCTGCCACTGTGGTGTGATGTGGTCATGTGAAAGTGCCTTGCCCCATGCCCAAGCACAAACCTGTGATAGAAGACACAAGATGTTCGGTGACCTCTGGCTTGTCCTCATCAAGGGGAACTCTGAGCATTTCAGGGGTCACCCAGTGAAGAGCCCTGCAAGCACAAAAATGTTTAACAATTCAAACTGGAGACAATTGTGGCCAGAATTACGTCCCGTTAAAAAAACCAAAAGATAAAGAAGGGTAACAAGCCCTATGGCCCACAGAGTCCATGCTGACCCGTTCACCCGTTCACACTCAAAACCAACCTCGGAGAATGCAAATTAATTTTTATTAACATCTTGCAAACGTATTCCCAATAGCACTATGTGCCAAAGCATCCAAAGGCTTAAACCACCTTAGATCACTAATCCAAGGACACAGGCTCCGACTTTCAAATCCGTAGGAGAGGAATGGAATCTGATCAGTTCCAGTTCTGCTGAACAATCTCATAGAATCCATCAAAGGATTTCACAACCAGCCTAATCTTCCAATCCAAGGAATCGTTACAAATCTTCCAAAACAGGTTAAAAACAAAGCTCACCGTATACGCTGTTGTATTGCTAAATCCTTGTGTTCATCCTCTGAGATATCAGGACAGAACACGGTCTTATACAGCTGGGTCATGATGAATTTTTCAATGTTGTCCATCATCCTGTCCTTTTGCTCAGAGGAGAAACCTGCATGGAGGAAGCAGAGGAATCAGGAACCACAAAATGCACACAAAAGGATTAATGGCTGTAAGAGATGGAGACATCCCAATTCCCCCACCCACTTACATGCAGGTAATAAGTGCCTCTAAAGATCACTAATACAACCAGCTTGGGTCAGTGGCAACTCAATACAATCGACAAAATGGCCTGAGCTTAAAAAGTTCTACTGCCAGTCAAGTGATGTCACCAGTGGAATGTTTTGCCACTTTCTAATGAAGTCATATATTTTTCTGTTTCTCTCTTGGCGTCCCTATGCACTCCCTGGTTCCTGACTTGCAAATATATCCTGCTGTCTCAAAGGGAATACCTTCACTTTAAACCTAATGAGACACAAGGAGCAGCTGTTCAGTAATTCACTAAAAACAGATAGCTGTGCTCAGACCCAGAGATGACAACTCTATTACTCCAGTAACCTAGCAAGATTACTTGGCCTTCCTATTTAGGAACAGCATCTCATTGCCTCCCTGCTCTCCAGACAGCCACGGGGTGGAACTTTCAGCTTCGATGCACAGGGATGGATACAGCATTTACAGGCTTAGTCAGCAGTTATTATCTGGAAATGGCAGACATAGGCTGTGTACTGTCTACCACTGAGACAGCCCTAGAACTTCTCCTCAACCACCAGCTCCTAGGGAATACAGTTTTGCTGTTCCTTACAAGGTCAGGACAAACTGTTTGGATCCAGACTCAATGTTCACTAATGGACTTCCAATAGGTAAGCGTTATTGCACTGAGATCAGGAATGGGAACCTATCTATTCATGGGTTTCATTACCCCAACCAGCATAGTGATTAAGGTAAAAAAGAAGCCAGCTAGGAGCAGAAGGTGGGAGCAATTTCCTCTTCTCCCTGCCGTGGTCAGAGTATTGGCCAGTACCAGGTGTATCTGTTCACTCAAATGTTGCAGAAGTACCACTCAGCTTTGCAAACCCTCAACAACAAAAAAATCCAAGTTTTCATTCAGTCTCTGTGGGAAAGTCTGGTCTCCGATCTATCCATCCCCAAAAAAGAAGAGGCCATCAAGGCTCTCAATGGGAGTGATGCAGATGTGTTAATGAAGCGCATAAGGACAGGAATGTTAGCATTCCTCAACACATAGCCAAGGAGTTTGCCTGTTTCCTATCTTCACAAAGCCTGCTTTTCTGGGAGCTGCAGGCTCCTTCGATTTTGTCAGGTTACAAAGAGAAGGCAGCAACGTTATCAGTTCAGAGGGATTCCGTTTCACCCATTTCATATCTTCAATCGGCTTCCTTATCTCATAAATGGTAACCAAAAGGCACCATTCTCTTTATGTTGCTTTTGCACTCACCATTAAAGCAGACTACAATATTCTGGTAAAAGTCTTGTGCCAGTTCAGATTGTGCCTCTATAGTCAAATCCTGGAAGACACAAATTCATCAATTGTGTGAAATAGAAATTGCAGGTCCTACAGTTCACCTCATCCCATAACCAAAATTGCAACAAGTCAAATCCCCAGAATCAGCACCTCTAATGTCACATATGGTGAACCAGCATCTCTACTGCCATGTAGGGTGAACCAGCTTCCAGACATAGTTGCCCAGAAGTGCAACTTAGACAATCTATCTTACCTTCTTTCTCAGATCCACTTTCACAGAAGAGTGTCTTAAGCCAACTTAAGTTGGTGATAAAGAAACAGAAGGACACAAAGTGCTAAAATAACTCAGCGGGTCAGGCAGCATCTCTGGAGAACATGGATAGGTGACGTTTTGGGTCGAGACTTTTGGGTTTCAATCTGAAATGTCACCTATCCATGGTCTCGAGATACTGCCTAACCTGCTGAGCTATTCCAGCACTTTGCATCCTTTCGTGTGTTAGCCAACATCTCAGCTATAGAGACACCAATCTTCAGCTGTTTCATCGATGACCTTGTTCCAGGTGAGCTCCAAGCTGATCCAGAATTACAATAAAATCTATCCAACAATATGGAAAATTATCCTGCTAATGGAGAATCTAAATGGGCAACTCCAACTCAACCCTTTCAGACTATTCCCAAACATCAGACTGGCAGGGGGTTCAATGACAGTGTTGTCCAGCAGCACCTATTCAGTTGTGGTTCTACCAAGCACTGCCTTTCTCTACCGTATCAACTTAAACCATGAATAGAGAGAAATAAAGGTGACCCTTCCACCCCAACAGAGCAAGCACTGCAGGTTCAGAATGGTGTGCAGGGGTCAGATGGTGAAAGATGCCACATACCTGCCTTGCCTGAAGATGCTCAATAAATTGGACACAGCGTTTCTGGATGACCTGAATGGACGGCTTCCAAAGCGACTTTAGGAAATCTGTGAAATCCCCAGAATGTACCGGTGTGGATGTTGGCGAGCTGACTGTGGGAAAATGCTGGATCTCTAGGATAAACAGCAGAGACAGAGGTCAGACTGGACAGAACACATTAATAAAGGGCCTATTTTTAGTGTCCAAAAGGAACCTGTGTGAATTCAGCAAATTTGACAAATGGAGACTCAAAAAAAATATTTTTAAAATCTATATACAAGTCATGGAATTGTACTGCATGGAAACACACCTTCCAGTCCAAACGACCAGTGGGCATTCATCCACATTAATCCCATTTCCCAGAACTTGCTCCATACCCCGCTATTGCAAGGCAATTCAAGTATTCACAGACATTACTTAAAGGCAATGCATTCACAGGCACTCTCAGACAGTGCATTCTTGGTTCTTACCACTCTCTGAATGAAGAGGATGCCGCTCATATCCCCTTTGAATCCCCTAAAAACTAGAACAAGAAAAATAAACTACACACAGCACTGAGGGGTTCCTGCACGGTTGGATATCATGGCATCGTCACTAGCTGTGGTTTTGCAGCCAATCCCTCATGTTTGGCTAAGGGATCATGTGGTGTATAAATTATCTGTTATCCTTCCTGCAGTACCACAGTGAATACACCAACTTAATTGGCAGTGCTTTGTGACATCTTGAAAATGATGTGATAATAATATAATAATATATTTATTTATTCGTCCCACACCGGGGAAATTTAGTGTTACAGTAGCAAAGTAGATAGCAAGAGAGCATTCATTATAAATAAAAGATACATAAATTGTCATCAGTTTTCTGTGTGTTCTTAGCTGTTATTGTTGACTCGTCTGCTGGGAGCAGTGCTGGTTGTGCAGTCTCACAGCAGCAGGAAGGAAGGACCTCCTATATCTCTCCTTCACGCACTTGGGGTGAAGGAGTCTGTCACTGAAGGAGCTACTCAGTGCAGTGACAGTGTCCTGCATGGGGTGGGAGTCGTTGTCCAGCAGCGATGTTAGCTTTGCCATCATCCTCCTCTCTCCCACCACCTGCACTGAGTCAAGGGGGCAACCCAGGGCCGAGCTGGCCTTCCTGACCAGCTTGCCGAGTCTCTTCCCTTCCGCCACTGAGATGCTGCTGCTCCAGCAGACCACTCCATAGAAAATGGCCGATGCAACCACCGTGTTGTAGAAGGTCCTTAGGAGTGCCCCCTGCACTCCAAAGGACCCGAGTCTCCTTAGCAGATAGTCTAGTCTGGCCCTTTCTGTATAGCGCATTGGTGTTTTCAGTCCAAGAAACTACACACAGCACTGAGAGGTTCCTGCACTGTTGGATATCATGGTATCAAGTCACTAGCTGTGAAAGGCACTATTTAAATGAAAGTTATTCCTTAAGGCACTCGTTGAAACCTTCCACATGGTCCAAGCTTTACTTGCTATCATATAGTTAAGTGTCAAATTTTAACTAACCACAATCCTTTAAGATATTTCACCACACTCCAACCATCCGTCGGTCCATACCTTGCCTGGGCGTGGCTTTGGAGCCGAATAGTTTCTTCACGGTGCTCACTCGACGCCCCTTCTCACTGCTCCTCTTCTTCTCAAACTTTGAAAAGTTGAACAGTAGGCTGGTAGCCCCTGCAACCAGTGAGTTTGTGGGCCCTTCATTGTTCATTCTACAAAGAAACTCCATTTTACAGACATTCGGAAATGGTAAAAGGCTGAATAAAATGCAGGCTGAGGAAACCAGAGAGCCCCAGTTTAAAAACTAGCAAGTGGCAGAGCAACGAGGAGTTTTACTCAGTGATCCTTCTCGATTGCAAGCTGGAAATTTTACACATTGAAAAAATTCCAAACTCAAGATTCCAGCGAGACGGCCCTGCTTCATGCCAGTGCGAACAAGGACATTCACGAGTCAAATTTGACGAACCTTACCCACTGTAAATCTGTTGTGACTTATTCAAGGCTAACAGAAGGCAAGTTGTATTGGTTCACATATTTCACACTTCCTGCTAGTGTGTTGCTTATCTGCTTGTCCTGCCTTCTATATTACCTTCATTAAAAGGAGTGAAAAGAACAGAAAGCATCACACTACATATAATTTTAAGGAAAAAAATGGCAATCCCCAACTTGAAATCCTTGAATGATATGGAAATCTTTACCATCGACATGACATCCAACCTACACATAAATCCCTCAGCCTCTGGCTCTAGAAGGGGAGTACAGAAACTCTGGGGACTCTACAGAGCAGATCTATGGGATCAAAGTCAATGAGAGGATGCACCTATCAAATTTCTTCCTTTTTATAGATATCTGCATACATTGAGGAAATAGAATGTGTGGTTAATATCTCACCGCATGTACTGACTTTCCATGTCAGTCCTCTTGTGATGAGTTAGTTTAGCAGTGCCTCATCTTGTTTAATTATTACGCTTTACAGTGGCCATGCAATTTACCTTCAAAAATCATATCACCAATTTGTCTGCATTAATATCTGCTATTGTACAATTCAACTAAATTGTAAAATGTCTCCCCTACAACAGAGTATTTGCTGATCATGTTGCCATTAGACGACTCAATAAAAAGTACAAACATCCTTGTTTCAGCTTCATGCTCTATATAATCCCAAGAACCCACTTTAGTGGGCAAACCAAGTTTAGCAACAGAGATTGAAATGGGAATTCCAGGGAGAGGTGCAAAAAAAAGCTGAACAAACCTCATAGCAAAATCATCGACCACTGTGAGCATGCACTGCCTCCACCATGGACAATTGACAACAGTTACTTGCCCAGGCTACTCCAACAGCACTTTCCAAACACCGAATCTTCTACCATCCAAAATGATTTTTTAAAAACAAGCTCCTAAGAACGCCACTTCTACCAAATTCCCCCTCAACTCCTGCACCATTCGCTCATCAGTGGTTAAATTCCTGGAATTCCACCCAACCACCTTGCAGCAAATCCCCTGCTAGGAAGATTATAGATGTTCAAGACGCTCACCTTCTGAAGGGCAGTTAGAGATCGGCAGCAAAAAACTACTCTTGCCAATGACACCTACATACACTCTCCACGAGGCCAGTGTGCTCGTTACTGCTGTGCATTGTCACAAGGGTGAACTTTATTTATCAGGAACTAAAACTTGTCTAGAAAAGTTGGTTTCGGGGAAAAAACAAAATCAGAAAAGCAACAGCAAGTGATGAAAGGACGTATGGGGTTTCCCAAAGCTGACCTCACTAAATTTCAAGAGATTTTGTCCCTTAGTGATATTTAAGAATTTTACAAACTTCCCTCAAAAGATATTTAAACGGGTTTCTACTGCAGTATATACCATAGGGCAATTTAAATAACCAGCAAACAAAGAATATTTGAGCCAAAAAACATGTACAATTAAATACATAGAACATTGACCCGAAACGTCACCCATTCCTTCTCTCCAGAGATGCTGCCTGTCCCACCGAGTTACTCCAGCATTTTGATCCACAGTGATATTTAACTAAAAATTGCTCTAATGTCCAATAACACTGGCCAGTTCAACAGGTCCTACCTCACTGGATCATTATCCATTGTATATTACGTTTAAACTTTGATGAATAAATAGATTAGGCTTAGACCATACCATCCAATAGTAAGCAGATAAACAATCAGCAAATAACTACCTGCATTAATTAACAAGACACCTTTAACTTGGCAACACATGACATTAAACCACCCCAAAATAAAGGCTTGGTTGAAAAGCAAACTTCAAAGAGGATTTAAAAAGTAGGAAAGATGGCTTAAAGAGGGAATCGCAAGCCTAGGACCTTGGTTGCTGAAAGTACAACTTACGGAGATGGTGCAATTAAAATGGGGAACGAGCAGAGATCAGAATTGGTGACAACCAGATGAAAGGCAATTACAGATACAATAGACAATAGACAATAGGTGCAGGAGTAGGCCATTCAGCCCTTCGAGCCAGCACCGCCATTCAATGCGATCATGACTGATCACTCTCAATCAGTACCCCGTTCCTGCCTTCTCCCCATACCCCCTCACTCCGCTATCCTTCAGAGCTCTATCCAGCTCTCTCTTGAAAGCATCCAACGAACTGGCCTCCACTGCCTTCTGAGGCAGAGAATTCCACACCTTCACCACTCTCTGACTGAAAAAGTTCTTCCTCATCTCCGTTCTAAATGGCCTACCCCTTATTCTTAAACTGTGGCCCCTTGTTCTGGACTCCCCCAACATTGGGAACATGTTTCCTGCCTCTAATGTGTCCAATCCCCTAATTATCTTATATGTTTCAATAAGATCCCCCCTCATCCTTCTAAATTCCAGTGTATACAAGCCCAATCGCTCCAGCCTTTCAACATACGACAGTCCCACCATTCCAGGAAAAGGCAAATCCACAGCTTGATAAACAAGCATGAGAATGTGAAAACGATGTTGCTTAACCATGAGCCAATGTAGGTCAGCAACCACAGGAGTGACAGGCAAATAAGCCATGTAAATTAGGGCAAGCTGGGGGAGAAAGGCTTAGGGAGGGAAGTCTCAGCTAGTTCCCAGATGGGGACAGTGATTCAGGAACAAAGTTTGCAACAGAAAGCCAGAAAGATGGCTTTAGCCTTCTCAGTCTTTCTTCGATGGAAATCAAGCAGTTCTAGACATCAGACTAATAGAAATTTGGTGGAGTTTGAGGGGAGCGTTGGTCCCAACATAGGTACGAAAACTGATGTCAGCAATAGACAGCACACAGATGAGAATTTGGGGAGAGGGGGCACCACCAAAGGCAAGGTAGATTTACATTGATTACACCTTTTGACCTTCTAGAAATAAAAATAAGATAAAATTGACTCCCGAGGTAATCTGTATAGTCAGCCAAAAGTTTAGATAATTACTGGGTCAATGATTATTGGGTGCAGAACAAATGGTGCCTGGGCCTGCACGACCACAAATTCTGAGCCTTGTAACTATGATTGCATTCTGCACTGCTACCAAATACACTTGCCTTTATTACCTTTTCAAAAAAAACTAAATGTTGAGGGGAAAAAAAATATCAGAAACTCCCAACTCAATGAAGCTCAGTGTGTCAGGTGATCAGCAATGCATTGTGAATCCATTTTCAGTGAGAGAGAAGCAGAATTCACTGGCAGTCTGTTTTTCTTATTTCTGGCATTGGGATTGTTCTCAGTTCAGGTTTAAACACACTACTATGCAGAAATGAGCTCTGGATAAATTCCCAGACTATCTCAGGATAACCACAAGTGCACAGAACGCTGCATATATTATATTAAAATAAAATCCAAAAGGTTGCAGTATTTAGACCAGTGCCTCCTGGTTACCAACATCATCCCCCAGATTCAAACCTACTCTTTATTTAGATGTTCATCCTGTTGCTGCTGCCTCCGATTCCATTCCCTCCAGCATTTCGAGCAGTAGCCGTGCCAGGCCGGGTTGCCATAGTAACCACAGCCATCTTTACACAGCAGCTCAGACTGATCAACATGGATTCCTTGGGGCCCAATTTTCACACTCATCCTGAAAAAGGAAAAAACATGAAAGTCATCACATAGATTTGTGGCACAGATGGAGGGCTTTCGCAACATCAATCCACATTGATCTTTCAGAACTCGGAACACGATCTGTACCCTTTTATTTACTGCTGGTCCAGGATCTATTAACATGCCAAGGGTTTCTTCACCCTTCACCCACTGGTACAAATCTTCAGACTCCCACTCAAAATGAAAACACTTTTCTTCGTCTCCCCTTTAAACTACTGCCAATTGCATGAAATCTCCATTATTAATACATCTGCAAAGGAAAATGGGTCCTTCCTGTCCATCCTGCCTAGGCCTTTTGCAATTTTATATGACATTTCCCTTTAACCTTCTTTCGAAATAAAACCATCCAAGCTTAGCCACTCATGACTTAGGCACTCTGGAAATCATATCTGCACCCATTCGAGTATTATAACATTCTTCCTGTAAACACGACTTGGGTCTAGCAGTTTAATCATGTCCTTCCTGCTCTTGTTTTGCAAACCTCACTCAACAACCACCAAGATACAGTATAACTACAGGAAGTTGCACATTACAGGAACACAAGGACTTTAAAAAAAAGTTGGAACAGGCCATTCAGCCATCAAGACTGCTGTACCATATCATAAGTTTAGTTTAAAAACACAGGGCCTTTGGCCCACCAGGTCCATACCCACGATCAATCATGCTAGTTCTATGTTATACCGCGTTCGCATCCACTCTCTGCACATTAAGGACAATTTACAGAGGCCAATTAATCCTCAAACCTGCATAAATTTGGGATGTGGGAGGAAACCAGAGCTCCCGGAGGAAACCCACGTGTCACAGAGACCAACGTGCAGATTCCACGCAGACAGCACCGGAGGTCAGAATCAAACCTGGGTCTCTGGCACAGTGAGGCAGCAGCTCTACCAGAATTCAGTAGCTCATGAACTGATGATCTATCTCATTGGCATTTTCCCATACAGATGCCAGAATCTTGAGTACTTTTTGACCCCCACGTCCTGCCCCCCTCTGAACCTTGCCCACTGACTACCTCACGATAACTCTCACCCCTCACCAACCGTCGAGACACCACCATCCACGATACCCCGTCCCACTCCTTACCAACCCGAGACCCCGCAACCCACAGAACCTCGCCCACTGACCTCCTCACCAGACCCCACACTCACCACCCACGAAATCCAGCACCCCGCTCCCTCACCAACCCTCGAGCCCTCCCCCCCCCCCCGTGAACCCTAAACCCTCACCACGTGTGAGACCCAACACCCCTCACGAGACCCCCGCATTCCCCTCGCCACTCATGAGACCCTACACCATGTCCCCACCACCTGGGAGACCCAACACCCCTCCTCACCAACCACGAGACCCTACACCCCTCACCAACCACGAGACCCTGCACCCCATCACCAACAACGCTCGAGACCCCACACCCAACCCCCGAGACCCTGAACCCCACACACTGAGACCCCCCACTCCCCGTCCCTTCGCAACCCATGAGACCCTACACCACGTCCCCACCACCGGCGAGACCTCCGCTCTGTCCCCTCACCAACCCTCGAGAACCTACACCCTGTCTCTGAGTACCCCTCCCAACTCACCGTCCCGTTGAGACCCCAAACTGCGCCCCGGATAGCCCTGAACCCACACCACTCCACTGCCCCCCCGCGCCGAGACCCTGAACCCCGTCTGATGAGCGCCTCACGAGACCCCCACACCCTCACCACACACGTGACGCTGCCCCGCCCCCTCACTAACCGTCGCCCTCCCCCCCACCCTTAGGCCCAGACCCTCGAGCCCCCACTTCCCACCTCCTCACCAACGCTCGAGACCCCGGACAGACCCTCACCAACCGTCGCGACCCCACACCGCGCCCCCGAGAACCCGCTCCCTCACTGACGGGCGAGACCCGACACCTGTACCCCCGCCCCCAACCTCAACTCAAACCGTAGGTGCCCCGCGTGACTCCACACACCCCGTCCTCACCGACCGTTGAGACCCCTTCCCTCCCCAGACACTGAACCCCGCTCACTGACCCCCTCACCGCAACGTTCAAGACCCTACACTCCCCACCCGCCGGAGCCGACGCCTCACCCCCTGGGAGAGCCTCTACCCGGCACCTAGCCGCGAGACCGAGCACCCCATCACCTCGCTCTCTCCCCTCCCCCCCCCCCCCCCGACATGACATCCCACAGGAGTCCCTAACACCCCGCCCCCGCCAGACCCTTCACCTCGCTCCCTACACCGCCCCCCGCCCCGCCAGGGTCCCTACACCGCCCCCCGCCCCGCCAGGGTGCCTACACCCCGCCCCCGCCAGACCCTTCACCTCGCTCCCTACACCGCCCCCCGCCCCGCCAGGGTGCCTACACCCTGCCCCCGCCAGACCCTTCACCTCGCCCCCTACACCAACCCTCACCCCGCCAGGGTCCCTACACCCTGCCCCCGCCAGACCCTTCACCTCGCCCCCTACACCAACCCCCACCCCGCCAGAGTCCCTTACTCATCCCTCCCTCCTGTCCCACCGCAATCCGGCTCCTGGAGCAATCCCGCACCTGAGACTGAGTGAGCGGCTCTGGCACCTGTTGCTCAGGTGCCTTTCCTCCCCCTCCCCCTCCCCCAACTTCTCCCCGGATCCGCACACGGTGCCGCCCGATCCACCGAATCCAAGCTCCGGAGGCAAAAAAAAAAAAAAAATCGACTCTCCGCGATATCTTTCGCCTTCGAGCCGGAAATCAACAGGAGTTTACAGACGGTCCTGGCTTCGAGCTGTCGCGGAGAGTCGCCGTCCCAGAGTCGCTCAAACAGGATATTACCCAATGCTCATCAATCAGTCACAGTGCCGGCTGGAATACATCTAAGGCAAAGAAGGTAAGATCGATGGTAACCTCACATTCTGCTCTGCACCACTCTAGGTTTCCTTTGGAAACAGTTTACTCCGCTTTAAAAACATGTCCGTGCCACCAACGTTTCACGCAGAAGCAGAGAGTGAAATATTTAACATAGAGGTTTAGGATTATTATTATCTGGTGTACAGTGGAAAAACTTTGTTTTGCACACTATCTAATCGGCTTAAACTGTACATATCAAGCCAAACTCAAGTACAATACGTAGAATGAAGGAAAAGATAAGGTTGAATGTTTTAACAATTCATCTACAAATCTCCTGACACAAACTCCAGGGGCAGGTCTTCAGATTTTTAGAGGTACAGTGCAGAAACAGGTCCGTCAGCCCACGACAACCAATGATCATCCTGTACACTAACACTATCCTACACACTAGGGACAATTTACAATTTTACCAAAGCCAATTCATCTACAAATCTGTACGTCTTTTGGCGTGTGGGAGAAAACCTGAGCACCCGGAGAAAACCCACATGGTCACAGGGAGAATCTACAAACTGAACAGACAGCACTCGTAGTCAGGATTGAACCCAGGTCTCTGGTGCCATAAGACAGCAACTCTACTACTGTGCCACTTGCCATCCCACAGGCTAGTTCTAGATCAGAGTCTAAAAGGGGTTCAGTTCAAATATTCAGACAGGGTCCATTTACCAACTCTGCCGACGGTCCCATTCTGAGGGCTCGACTGGATTTTGTCACTAACTTTAATATGAAAATGAGCTTCCTTCTTATAATAACCAGTTGACCATAATAACATAATGACACAATCACAGGAAATCAACCCTTCCCATAACAGGATCTTTACATGACTTGAATAAACTAGTATACCACTGAATCAATTTTGTTTAGATTTAGACCATCGTGGACATGAGCAGAAGGTATATAATAATAATAATAATATTCATTTATTGTCATTGCAACGAGTACAACGAAATTAAAAAATAGCCAATCCTGACGGTGCGTACAAACATATATGCAATAAATGCAAAAACAAATAAATACATAAATACAATTAAATACAATTATATTAAGTACAAGATTTTTTAACGGTGTTGCCTAGTGCAAAGGTAGTGTTCAGTTCTCGTATGGCCCTGGGGTAAAAACTGTTCTTAAGTCTGTTTGTTCGGGATTTGATCGACCTGAAACGTCGACCAGAGGGCAGATGAACAAACAGACGGTGGCCGGGGTGGGATGGATCTTTTATTATTTTGCCTGCTCTACTGAGGCAGCGTAGGCTGAACAGGTGCTCCAGGGAGGGCAGTGAGCAGCCGATGATCTTCTGGGCCGTCGTGATGACCCTCTGAAGGGCCTTCCTGTCCTTTTCTGAGCAGCTGGCATACCATGTGGTTATACAGTATGCCAGCGGATCTGATTTATAAGTTTCCCTCTCAAACAAAATAACTAATGGTGTCTTATTCCATCTTCATTCCATTACAATTAATTACAATCCTGTATAATCCAGTGATTTCTCCCACATTTCTCACCATTGTAGAGGCCGAACCAATATTATTAATGGGTTCCAAAAGATTGCCACCATTCAGCAAATGACCACCGGTCTTCACTGTTTCTGGGTTTGAATTCATTGCCAGCTGATTCAAACAACCTGCTCTACGAAAGGATGACTGGGAGAAATGAAGTAGGCTGTATTTAAAGGGACAGGCACCAAACCTAAGCTGTTCAAAATCCAATTGTTTTATTGCTATTTTTTGAAAAAATAAACTGGAATTCTATTTATTTGGCATCTTTGTCTTTTTCAGGGTGTTTCTAAGAACTGAATTGTTAATGATAGGTTTTTCTGCCAGCTCGTCTGCAACGGTCATTAGACTTCCAGTGTCCCTTTGATGGGAAGGGAAATATCAGGGACCAGCCCTATTCATGGTTACTGTCCAGTGAATGCTGCTGGTAAAGTAGGTGTCTGGGGATGAGAAGAGAGAGGTACGAATGGGACTAAATCCCAGCAGTGATATTCTCAATCCTGGTTCCAACATATCATCCTGGAATTACATGTTTTGGGACTTGGCCTGTTAGAAACAATATTGTTGTATTTATCTAAATCCAGAACATTTAACCCAAGGATATAATGAACCACTGTATTAATTATAGACAACATGAAACATCTTTATTCTAAGAAATTAAACAAGGCCAATCTGACAGTTTGCTTTAAATGCCCAAAGCCCAACTGAGTTGCAAATAATTAGATGGACAAGAAGCTAACCTTGGGTTTAACTGTAACAAACCTTTGGAAGGAAGGGAAAACTGAGAGCAAAGAAGGTTCATAATTATGAGGAGACAGTTCAATAATCTTCATTTCAAAACAGTGATAAAGTAAGGAATGTAACGTAGAGATATAGGATGCTTTGAAAGAGAAAAAAAAATGTCTTATCTTTTCTCCAAGACTGCAGTGAAATGAATAGTTTATGGCCAATTGTTCTGTTTTGATCTGGGAAACAATTTCTGTACAACAAAATGCTAAACAAAATGTTTGCAAGGCTCCTTCATAAAATTACATGAAACTATATGCTCACACTCTGGCTGATGTCTCTTGATCACTCTTTGTCATTAGTCTTGTGCTTTGGAACTGATAGGAAGAGGTCATCTATTATTTATATGGAATTCTCTATGTGTGACATCATGACTAGAGCTAATAGACAATAGGTGCAGGAGTAGGCCATTTGGCCCTTCGAGCCACCAGCGCCGTTCAATGTGATTATGGCTTATCATTCACAATCAGTACCCCGTTCCTTCCTTCTCCCCTTACCCCCTGACTCCGCTATGTTTAAGAGCTCTATCTAGCTCTCTCTTGTGTTGTGGGTAACACAAATGGGTTGGAACCTGAGGGGGAATTCTACAACAGACCAGTAATGGGTTAGGGGAGGCATAGTGGTGCAGCGGTAGAGTTATTGCCTCACATCACTATAGACGAGGTTTCGACCCTGACCTCGGATGCTGTCTTTGTGCAGTTTGCATGTTCTCCCTGTGACTAAGTGGGTTTCCTCAGGGTGCTCCGTTTCCTTCGACATTCCAAAGATATACAGGGCTGTAGGTTAATAGGCTTCTGTAAATTTCCCCTAGTTTGTAGGATAGAACATTGTGTATAGGTGATCGTGGTCAGCACGGACCAGATGGGCCAAAGAATCTGTTTCCATGCTGTATCTGTAAACTAAACTAAATCTTGCTGCACGGGTGCAAGATGCATTGCTGAATATGCCTGTATCCCCTTCAGGAAAATTACTCAACTGGGTAGTAATTCAATTCAACAAAAACTCATTTTCTTTGCATGTTTTCATGTTTTCTCTTTCCCTCTGGGAAAGCTATCTCAAACTGGAATGTGAATGTGAGACATCAATGTGCCAATTCTTCTTATATAAACCACAAGCTATTTATTGCTCAGACAAATCCATTTTGCTCCAATTTTCACCCATGACTCAAAATCAAAGATTCCTAATCACATGATTTTTGGGCGTTGGGCTTTGCTTTCCTTTTGCACCATATTAGGTTTTTTATTGGGTTTTTTGAAGGAACATTTTTTGCTTGTTTATTAAATTATCTGTTGAGTATTGTGTTTACAAACTTGTGCTGCTGCTGCTGCAACTAAGAATTTCACTACGCATTTTACTATACCTGGCCTTTCTCAAACTCATTAAAGCCTTTGACATCATCATCATTAAGGGCGGCACAATGGCGCAGCTGATAGAGCTGCTGCCTCACAGCACCAGAGTACCCGGGTTTAATCCTGACCTTGGGTGCTGTCTGTGTGGAGTTTGCTCGTTCTTTCTGTGGCTACATGGGTTTCCTCAGGGTGCATTGGTTTCCACCCACATCCCAAAGAGATGCAGGTTTGTAGGTTAATTGGTCTTGCATGGACTCGGTGGGCCGAAGGGTCGGTTTCCATGCTGTATCTCTTTAAAAAACATGGGAGGAACTGCTATCCACTCATCTACTTTAAATCCCCACAGATATTTGTCTCCATATTATATCTGCCCCGTGATGGCACATAAGCCATGATCTCTATCAACAGGTCATAATAGAGGCAATCGCAGTGAAGACTAGTGACAAAGAAGGCTGCATCATTAACCCAGACAATTTTATGTAATTTTTTCATTGCAAAGCTGCACATTTAGAGTAGAGCTAATCGTCAGAACTATTGGGAAACTGTTCAGCCTATGACAACTATACTCCGGAACCATGGTCACACCAATCTCAGTGATCGAGCTGTAGTATGCAGATAACATTTGCACTTGATTGAATTCCAAGCTCTAACATATCGTCCAGTCATTTACTAAAGCAAATGTAAGACAATGTCCTAGACCCACCTGTTTTCGGTACCATGCTGCCCTACAGAACTAAAGGTTCAAGGTTATGAAATTTTATGAAGTAGCCATCTTCTGGCAAAGAAAAACATGGTTGATGTAATTCACCATCTCCCTCAATGCACCAGCACAGCCTTTGGTTGATTGAGAAAAAGGTGGTTTGAAGATTATGGCTGAACCAACTCTTTAACTACTGAATGGCAATTCTTCCTGCCCTTCTATCTATTTCTGAGACCTGGATTACAGCAGGTATCTCAAGGAAACGGAGAGACACCACCAACACTGCCTTTGCAAATTTTTTCATTTAATGCAGGATAAGATGATAAATATTAGTATTCCCCCCCTCAAGCTAAGTATTGTTCTAATGGCATTCTGTTGGTTTTATTGGATAGACAACATGAATTACATGCCGAGTGTCAGATTCTCAAAACAAAGATTCTCTTCCAAGCTCTGTGATTGGAGGAGATTACCAGATGGAAAGAATTCAAGGATGTGTCCATAGCCTTCTTGGAGAAACACAACATTTCCACTAATTATGGGGAATCTCAGTGCCATGATCACACACTGTGGAGAAGAACATTGCAAGAGTCTTGTGGCCCTGCATCTGGACCACCCACAGGCCCAGTGAAAATGGACGAAAGGGTCAACCACCTGACAAACCATCACCCCTTCCCAATAGTGGTTGGGTCCCCACATGAGACTTTTCAGCTACCTCAGAACCCACAGACCAAGAGTGGAAGTAAGTCATCCTCGATCGTGAGTTCCTTGTTTTATTCCTCCAATCATATTTCTGCCCTGCTCCACCACCAAAACTTTCCCAGGGTCAGGAATGACAAGCTTCAATAAGTAAGAAACACATTAAGTTTATAAGTGGGCAATTGTAATGCAGTGAAGGAAAGAGGTAAGCAAATCTAATAATAAAAAAAGCACGGCCATTCACCTCCAAGTAATGGAATACACGTCCTGCATTTTGTTGGAATTCCAAACTCTTCCTGTGTCTTGGGCCAATCACAGGTATAGAAAATGTCATCAGCTGGAGGACCTTGAGTTTTAGGCCTTGGAGCTTGAGCAACAGGGGAGCGAGGAACTGGACGATCGCAAACTCTAGGCAAGCTCTGGATAACTGTTCCAATGGAGTCTTGATTATCCTTCCTCTTGCTACTCACAGAAGGCAGTTGAGGCCAATACACTGGATGTTTTCAAGAGTCAGATTTAGCTATTGAGGTTAACAGAACCAAGGGATATGGGGGAAAAGCAGGATTGTGGTATTGATTTTGATTAATTAGCCATGATCATATTGAATGGTGGTGCTGGCTCGAAGGGCCGAATGGCCTAGTCCTGCACCTATTTTATATGTCTATGTTTCTGTTACTTTCATTAACAGTAGTTTTGGATGACCTTGTTAATGAGAGTAGGGAGAGGCCAGTCAAGATTCCATTGCAACAGTTAGCCAGAGCTTTCCTAGAGCTTGCGATCGTTCAGTTCCTCACTGCCTCTGCTTTCTTGGCCTGCAGGATGATCATCTTACCTCACACATCAAGCCCATAACCAATGGTCTACATTGGTTCCTAGTCAACCAACAGCTCAGTTTTAAAATCCTCACCCTCAAAGATCTCTCTAGATCTCAGTAATCTCCTCCACCCATACAACCGTTCCCTTATATAATAACTCCTTCTGTGACTTGCCATCAGTTTTTATGTTTATTGCTCCAAAGAAATGTTTCCGATTTATTTTCTGCATTAACAGAATGTGCATAAAAGCAGATAGACAAAAAATGCTGGAGAAATGCGGGCAGTGCACTGGCACAGCAGTAAAGTTGCTGCCTTACAACGTCAGAGACCTGGGTTCGATTCTGTCTACAGGTGCTGTCTGTACGGAATTTGTATATTCTCCCTGTGACCACGTGGGTTTTCTTCCACACTCCAAAGTCATACAGATTTGTAGGTTAATTGGCTTCTGTAAGTTGTAAATTGTCCCTTGTGTGTAGGATAGTGCTAGTCTATGGGGTGTTTATTGGTCAACCCAGACTTGGTGGCCTGAAGGGCCTGTCTCCACGCTGTATCTTTAAAGTTTAACGTCTAACTCAGTGGGGCAGGCAGCATCTCTGGAGAAAATGGATAGGTGATATTCAGGACGAGACTCTTCTTCAGAACTGAAACATCACCTATCCATTTTCTCTAGAGATGTTGCCTGACCCGCTGAGTTAGACGTTAAACTTTAAACGTCTCCAGCATTTTGTGTCTATCTTTGGCATAAACCAGCATTTGCAGTTTCTTTTTATTACATTGTGTAAATGAAGATTCTTGTTCAATTGAACAAAACTGAGAAATTCGAAGTGGACAGGAGAGGGCGCTCTGAGACCAAGAGGCAACAAAGTGAATTTTGCCCTGAATCGGAT